>NC_041229.1:45847069-45853512 GCF_002837175.3 Physeter macrocephalus
TTTCTGGAAGATTGCCTATCTCCACTTCATTTAGTTGTTTTTCTGGGGTTTTATCTTTTTCCTTCATCTGGTAATAGCCCTCTGCCTTTTCATCTTGTGTATCTTTTTGTGAATGTAGTTTTTGTTCCACAGCCTGCAGGATTGAAGTTCTTCTTGCTTCTGAGATACTGTTCTGGCTTCACCACTATTGCTAGTTCCTAACTGCAGCAGATGGACTGTGTAAAAGGACTTCACGTCTTCTGACAGGAACTTCACACTGAATCCCGTTTCCTTAAGTAGCATCTCTCCTTCACCTTTTGTTGGCCAGTACTGTGCACATTTAACTGATTCTTTCTCCACAATTTGGTTTAGTATGACAACTGCTTTGGTCTTTTGCTGCCAAACCATGAGCCAGAAATGACAACCTGTATTAGGAAGTGGACACTCTGTTATGATGTAATTCCTCTGCCCCTCTTCTATGTCAACTAAGCTGGCATTAACAAATCATTTTCAGCATTTTGCAGTTTAACATGACTGTGATCATATGGGCTTACATCTCTGTATATGTGTCAATTTCTGTTTTCTGGAAACTTGGCCACTCTGAGGATAGTCATGGGACTCACTGCAAATTTCCGAGCTCCTTCCAAGAAGCTCTGAGGGGATGCTTGGACTGCCGTGCTCTGGCCACCCCGCCACAGCCCGGCCACCCTCCCCAGAAGATGGATCCCTGTTTCAGCCTTTGCATCAACAGAGGAACACCATGGCCTTGGAATTAAAGGAGCCATTGGCTTTACATAATTGTGCAGGGGAAAGAGGATAGACTTGTTTTAAGTAAATTAAAACATATTCAGAGAGGAACTGAGCCTACATGAGCTGCAAATAAATAAGGAAGAAAATAAAATGGCATTCCTTAAATTCACAGTGGGGTGAAGAAATAAATTTGACTCATAGGTTTTAGATTTACAACTTTAGGATTGGATGATGTGCCCAAGCACACTTCTTATTTTTTCTCAAGCCAGACTGAGATGAGGTAGAGAGAATGAGAGGTGAAGAAGTAAAGAAAGTGAGACAACCTGATCTCTCAAGAACTTGCAACTAGGTATAAGGACTATGAGATGCAAGCTTAAAGCAGAGAGCGGTGAAGTTGGTGTGTGTGTGTGTGTGTGTGTGTGTGTGTGTGTGTGTGTGTGTAAGAAAGATAAGATTTGCACCTCTCTGTGAGCTGAAAGATAAGATACAAAAGAAAAGGAGAACTCAGAAGCAAGATGCTGGAGAAGGGAGTGGTGCCAGGAGCACAGATGAGGGAAGACACTTCTTCTCCCCAGATGATGGAGCTCCTACCACCTTTTCCAGCTCCTCTCCCAACACGGCTCCAACATGTCCTGCTTTCTAGGCCCTCTCTCACTCTGTCTATGATCATGTCACGCTATCTCATGCCTTCATGGTCTTGTACACATTGGTCCCTCCACCTGGAGTGCTGGTCACCCAATTGTCTCCTATTGAACTCTGACTCGCCCTCTCAGACACGATTCACAGATCACTTTCTCTGGGGAACTTTCCTGATTCTTCCATTCAAGCAAAGTAAATGCTTCTCCTCTGGTGTTCAAAGACTTGTAAGATACACATTTATCGGTGTTTTTATTCCTTCTAACCCCCCACCAGAGTGGAAGTACCTCGAGGGGGAAGGCCTATGCCCAATTCATATCGATTGAACATTCAAGAGATTTTGAATGAATGAATGAATGAGGAAAGGAAAATCACTGTGTGCTTTAAGAGCTTTGAGATGGAGAAGAAAAGTACAGCCTCTTGCTGGGCTGGGAAGGATGGGACAGGGTGAAGCTTGAGGAGAAAACAGAACTGTCGGGACAGTCTCTGATGGGAATTCACTGGAAAGTCAGAGATGATGGAAAGATTTGGAAGCAGAGTGACAGCCTAGCCAAAGTTTGCATGCCAGTGACATCAACTAATAAATAGAAATCCACAAAATTGAAGTTGGTGACCTTCCTGTAAAGGAAAAAGCAACTCTCCCACACTCAATAGTTTTATCTGAGAAATAAATTAAGAGTGATCAAGTCAGATTTGTGAGACCACAGGGACAGAGTGTCTCAGAGAGTTGGGGCTTTCTAAAAGGCATAAAAATACCAACATTCTGTCAAGGTCCATGATCAAAGCCTTGCCAGACTCAACTCATGAAGAAGAAAATCCACTTAATAGTATTAAGAAAATCTTTGACTTCTAATCTGTTGCTGTGCAAAAATTTGAATTTTGCTCACCAAGTAGAATTAAGTATCAATTAGAATGTTTTTAAAAATCTGTATGGTAAACATTATTTACCAATAGTAACTGATTTGTGTGGCTAGTAAGAAATCATCAGATATAAATCTAATAGAAACTTGAGTGCACTTGCCTCATCCCTTTCCCTTTACTGGAACTCTGCAATACCAGAACATCATGGGATGTTAGACCTCGGAGGAACCTTGAAGAACATCTAAGCCAGTAACCTCATTCTCTCAGAGGCCAGGGAGGAAAAGTGACTTTTCAGCCCTCTCATCTCATTAGTGGTGGAACTCAGCCGGAAACACAAATTTCTCATCTTTCCATCAAATGATCTTCCCTCTGTACCATGTCATGAAAATAAAGTTAAATTATGTTCAATTAAAGAATTATTCAGTATGGTTTGCTGTCCAAAAGAATTAGCTTAAATAACGTTTTCGTGCCAAAAATTGTAACCCCTCAGATAGCCAGAAAATACTATTGTTTTCTGGAACCCTTCGTTTCCTTGGAGCTTCAGAAAGTCTTGGTTTTATTGAACAACACTACGTGCTCTAAGAGTTTGGAAAAGAAAAGACTGTGACTGATGTAGGCAATGGTAGATAGATGATGGGAAAGAGAAGACTTGACCAGAAAGCCTGGAAGAATGGACTGAATCCACGGAGTCAGGAGAAAGAATCGCATCCCTGACCAAGATAAAAGAAAATATCACAATGAAAGATTCAAGGGAAACTGATTGCCGAGTTTGGACTGGAATTAATTTGTTTAGAACAGTGTTTCTCAGAGCGTATTCTACAGAACACTGGTTCTGCTCTATAAAAACATAGTAATAATAGAGGAGAAGTTCCATGTTCTCATGATTGAAAGATGCTATTCACCCTCTCGAAGAGCCCCGGTGCACATTAGGTTATTAAAGGTGCCAAGTGTTCCTACAGTCAAGTTTCTTTATTTTTTTTTTTGTATGATACTTTAAAAATTCAAAAGCCATTCTTAGCTCAAGGGCCGTACAGAAAGATGCCACCACTCGATTTTTAGCTCTTTGCAGACCCCTGCCATTGAGACCTCTTTCGTGCTTTTTTTTACATAATGCTTGTTAATATCCTATGACCCCTAGTTCTGCTGGTGACATTTGAGAAAATACAATTTAGAGAATTGACTCTCGAATATTGAACATAATGATCAACTGGAGAGCATGTTTTGTGCAGCTCCCGGGGCCTGGAATCTGCATTTTCATCAAGCCCTCTAGGTTGATTCGGCTACAGGTGGTCCAAGAATCACACATTGAAGGGAACGCTGACAGTAAAGGAAAAACTAGGGTGATGATGACCTTGGGGTTGAAGGTCAAGAGGTGGCCACAGACAATGAGGGAAAACTGAGTTAGAGCTCAGTTATCCCAGAGAACGTTTCAAAGCTTCTCTAGGGGGAAAATGCCATCTCCCTGAAATAATCAATGGAAGATTTTCCTGAGAGGAGGAACAGCTATAGCCCTACTACCCAAGGTTCCCTGTGCCCTTGGGGATGTCTCACTAAGCATCTTCTGCCACCACCACTGGAGACTGGTGGAGTGGGTGAGAGGGGCTTCCCCCCTTTCCTAAATTTTTTGTGGTACAGCTGAGCAAGGAGAGGCACTCATTCAGGGCTTCAGTAAGTCTTCTAGAAAACAAAAGAAGAAAGAGAGCAATATGTATGTGAATAAACTAGCTCTCAAGGCTTCACTCAGCTCAGTAATAGGCTTTCTTCTCCGGAGCTTGTAGGCTTCACCCTGTAGAAGCTTCTAGCTTGTTTCGATAGTGTGGGTGACTTCAGAGGTGTGCCTTAGTCGGCTCAGCTGTGCGTATGTCTTCCCACCTCCCTGTTCAGTGAGTGCCTTCATGTTGGTAGCTTGAAATCAGCCATGATGGGAGTATTTACACCACAGAAATCAGCAAAAATCAGGACATTGTTTATTTATCTATTTTTCAGAGCTAGTTGTTAAACAGTTATCAACACATCACTGCTTCAAACTCACCATCCAGAATGTATCATAGCTCCATGGGTAAAAGTGCAAGCTGTATGTTCACACAGACCTTGTATTGACTCCAAAGACCATCTCCTTTACTAGTTATAAAACTCTTACACTCTCAGAGTCTCAGTCTCCCCTTCTGTAAAACTGGAGATAATCACTCCTTCCATTTGAGGGCTGGGAGTCCTATATAAAGAAATTTAGCCCAATACCTGACACAGGGTATGTTACCACAGGTGAGTCTAGACATCTTAAGGCCTTAAAAGTAGAACCAAGAGAGGCCCTGAGAAAAAACAGGAGTTCTCCGTCCCTCCTACTTAATGCTTTCCAAGGTTCACTTTCCTGTCTGAGAACCCTGCCTCTTCCACTGGTGATCGACAGTGAGAATATTTTCAGAGAGCTCTCACTTTACATGCAGGATATTTTTCTAGAGATTAAATGGACTACTTTTATCAGGATACAACCCAATAAAGCCCCGCTACCACAAGAGATGCACATATACAGTAGCAGGTGGCGTATGTTTTATTACAGCACCTCCAAACCAATACCAATAATTATGCCTTGTCTAGAGCACTTGCTACTTTCTTCCCCACACGCAGACCTCAAGGACAGACACTGTTTCTGGGTCCCCTTTATATAAACTGAACACAGATTTCTTGAATGACTGAGATAGCAATTAGCAAGAGAAAATGTAAAATTTTTCTGAATTTTAGTGTAGATTTTACCTTCCTGCCTCAGTAAGAGAAGTTTGAAAGCAGTCAAGCCATCCCCAGGTGTCTGAGGATGCTATGAGGCCTCCAGACCCTCATTACCAACATCAGTTCTCCCCACCTGGTACTGTAGCTGGTGAAGAAGAAAGCTGCCCTAAAGCCATATTAGCCACGGGGCAGCTCAGAGATGCTGATTGTTTAGACTAAATCCCTAAGATCCAGTTGTTTTCTTGTTATTTGCCTCTCCTAATGACTGAGACGATTCAGAGTGAGGTACATTTCCACAGTCCAGGTTGATTAAGGTCTCAAAACCCAGATCTCACTCATCTGGTGAAAGCAGAGCTACGGGACCTGAAAGTTCCCTCCCTTCTGCCCCTTCCAATCTCTCTTCAAGAGCCCAGCTGTCTTCCGCAATTCTCCAAACATTTCTCTTACTTCTGTTCTAAAGGACAGTCCTTTTTTTCCAAAGGACTTTAATTGATTTAGACCAGCAATTAGTATGCAACACACAGACCCAGATATGTGAGCAGGGAGAAAGATCAACGTGTCACTTATTTCATTCGCTGTAATTTAATTACTAGCAGAAATTCTTTGCAGCTGTGTGTTCCCCATAGCAGTTGATATTCAGAGTGTAAGGACAACTTCATTTGGAAGAGGTTTCCAAGAAGAGCTTCTGCAAAAATCGGGCTTGGAAAATGCAGGTGTCTGCAGGAAATAGCTTCCAAGGTAAGAATAGCTCACTGTTTAACATCCTTTATTCAGGAAATATCTGTCACAGGTCTACTGCGTACATACTGCACTGCGTCAGGTACTGGAGTCCGGGACAGGAAGCCCCTGCCCCACAAGGGAGCTTACATACCAGTGAGGGATCAACACTGAAACGCTGCCTACACTAAATAAAGAATTGATGATACGTGATGGTAAATATCATGAAAGGAAAGAACTACAAGAGGAGATGGTAGAGCTCTGCAGGCGTTAGGGGTGGTTTTCTGAGGAACAGACACTAAAGACAAGATTTAAAAGATAAGAGGTGGGCCTGGCATAGCATAGAGAATATTTTAAAATAAAGGACTACGAAGATCAAAACATCCTAAGGTGGAAAAGAGCAAACCAAGAAACCGAAACATCAAGGTGGCTGAAGCGTAGTGAGGGAGACCGGCCCTCCAGTGGGATGGTCAAGGCAAGGAGTTTGGCTATTAAGAGCAATGGGAAACCATGAAAGCATTTCCAGGGAGTGAGTGGCATCCTGAGCTCTGCATTTTTTTTTAATGAATTTATTTATTTTATTTATTTATTTTTGCCTGCGTTGGATCTTCGTTGCTGTACGCGGGCTTTTCTCTAGTTGCGGCGAGCGGGGGCTACTCTTCATTGCGGTGAGGAGGGCTTCTCATTGAGGTGGCTTCTCTGGTTGCGGAGCACAGGCTCTAGGCGGGCGGGCTTCAGTAGTTGTGGCATGCGGGCTCTAGAGCGCAGGCTCAGTA
>NC_041229.1:45854012-45952452 GCF_002837175.3 Physeter macrocephalus
CACATATACAGTAGCAGGTGGCGTATGTTTTATTACAGCACCTCCAAACCAATACCAATAATTATGCCTTGTCTAGAGCACTTGCTACTTTCTTCCCCACACGCAGACCTCAAGGACAGACACTGTGTCTGGGTCCCCTTTATATAAACTGAACACAGATTTCTTGAATGACTGAGACAGCAATTAGCAAGAGAAAATGTAAAATTTTTCTGAATTTTAGTGTAGATTTTACCTTCCTGCCTCAGTAAGAGAAGTTTGAAAGCAGTCAAGCCATCCCCAGGTGTCTGAGGATGCTATGAGGCCTCCAGACCCTCATTACCAACATCAGTTCTCCCCACCTGGTACTGTAGCTGGTGAAGAAGAAAGCTGCCCTAAAGCCATATTAGCCACGGGGCAGCTCAGAGATGCTGATTGTTTAGACTAAATCCCTAAGATCCAGTTGTTTTCTTGTTATTTGCCTCTCCTAATGACTGAGACGATTCAGAGTGAGGTACATTTCCACAGTCCAGGTTGATTAAGGTCTCAAAACCCAGATCTCACTCATCTGGTGAAAGCAGAGCTACGGGACCTGAAAGTTCCCTCCCTTCTGCCCCTTCCAATCTCTCTTCAAGAGCCCAGCTGTCTTCCGCAATTCTCCAAACATTTCTCTTACTTCTGTTCTAAAGGACAGTCCTTTTTTTCCAAAGGACTTTAATTGATTTAGACCAGCAATTAGTATGCAACACACAGACCCAGATATGTGAGCAGGGAGAAAGATCAACGTGTCACTTATTTCATTCGCTGTAATTTAATTACTAGCAGAAATTCTTTGCAGCTGTGTGTTCCCCATAGCAGTTGATATTCAGAGTGTAAGGACAACTTCATTTGGAAGAGGTTTCCAAGAAGAGCTTCTGCAAAAATCGGGCTTGGAAAATGCAGGTGTCTGCAGGAAATAGCTTCCAAGGTAAGAATAGCTCACTGTTTAACATCCTTTATTCAGGAAATATCTGTCACAGGTCTACTGCGTACATACTGCACTGCGTCAGGTACTGGAGTCCGGGACAGGAAGCCCCTGCCCCACAAGGGAGCTTACATACCAGTGAGGGATCAACACTGAAACGCTGCCTACACTAAATAAAGAATTGATGATACGTGATGGTAAATATCATGAAAGGAAAGAACTACAAGAGGAGATGGTAGAGCTCTGCAGGCGTTAGGGGTGGTTTTCTGAGGAACAGACACTAAAGACAAGATTTAAAAGATAAGAGGTGGGCCTGGCATAGCATAGAGAATATTTTAAAATAAAGGACTACGAAGATCAAAACATCCTAAGGTGGAAAAGAGCAAACCAAGAAACCGAAACATCAAGGTGGCTGAAGCGTAGTGAGGGAGACCGGCCCTCCAGTGGGATGGTCAAGGCAAGGAGTTTGGCTATTAAGAGCAATGGGAAACCATGAAAGCATTTCCAGGGAGTGAGTGGCATCCTGAGCTCTGCATTTTTTTTTAATGAATTTATTTATTTTATTTATTTATTTTTGCCTGCGTTGGATCTTCGTTGCTGTACGCGGGCTTTTCTCTAGTTGCGGCGAGCGGGGGCTACTCTTCATTGCGGTGAGGAGGGCTTCTCATTGAGGTGGCTTCTCTGGTTGTTTTTTAATGATTATTCTGGCTATTGTGCGCTGAGTGGACTGGAGGGAGGCGAGAGAGGTTCTGGGAGCCTGGTTAGGAGTCACTGCTGGGATCCAGGAGAGTCATCTAAATGGCCTTCCTCCCAAGCACCAGGATGTTGGAGATACAGCTACGCAGGAAACGTCTGTTCCACTAGAGCTTCTAGAACTACTCAGGGAGAAGGGGTGTCCTGTCCCTCGGAGCGGAACCACAGGGCTTATCCACAGAGATTTCCAGCTTGCAAGATTCCGAGTCCACAGAGCCCCACTGGCGGGGCCTGGTGACCAGCTGCATGCTGTCCCACATCATTCCTCCTGGGCCAAATACTGAGTGAGCTGCACTGCCCAGCCACCTGAATGCAGCTGTTGCCTTTGGCTGAGTGAAGACACCAGGCAGAGGAAGAAGAGGCCCAGATAGAGACCCAGTCCTGAGTCAGACACAATGAGGGCAAGCCGGTTAGTAGCCCTGTGACCTTGCACAGCTGCTTTGCTTTCCGTCTTGTGCCCCAGTTTCTACATCTTACTGCAAAATGGGGCTAATCCAACTGTCTCCTGGGGTTTCCTGAGGGTTCCTAGGAAGTAAATGGGTTCATACGTGTAAAGATTCTTTAGCACAGAAGCTGCCCCTGAGAAGCCCTCAATTTGGACCCAAGTTTGAATCGCACCTCGGCCATTTAGCCTCTGTGACTTGGGCAGGTTAACAAAGTTCTCTGGGTCTCAGCTTCCTCAGCTGTGAAAATGGGGATGTAAAACCTACCTGGAAAGGTGATGGTGGAGATTAAATGAGCGGGGGCTACTCAGTTTTATTTCTGCCTCTGTGTCCGCACAGGGAGGGGCTCCAGGAAAGGGCTCCTCTCAGAGCTGGGAAGGCGGGAGGTGGAGGGAATGGAAATGAGACAACTTTGAGCGCAGACCCAGGACTTCAGAGGCAGCCAGGTAACGCCCTCGTTCCATACCCACCTCTCTGCATAAAGAGGATGAAAGTTATTCAGAGTGAAGTGGAATCTGCCAGATATCCCTGGGGAGAGACTCTAACTAGCATTTAAAGGGATGCTGGAAACGGCTATGCTGATGAGGTAAAACCCTTCATCTTGGACCTGCTCAGCCCTAAAAATGTGCATCTGCTCCAACAAGGGAAACAGAGGAAACCTCCCCAAGTTGCTTTCCTGTTTTGCAGGTGAGGAGGGTGGTTTGTGTTTCTTCTGCCAGCTCCAAATTGTCAGTGTAAAGTCAGCTTGCTCGGGGTAATGCGCTATTTTTTAAAATAAATTTATTTATTTATTTTTGGCTGCACTGGGTCTTCATTGCTGCACGCAGGCTTTCTCTAGTTGGGGTGAGCTGGGACTACTCTTTGTTGCGGTGTGCGGGCTTCTCATTGTGATGGCTTCTCTTGTTGCAGAACACAGGCTCTAGGCACGCAAGCTTCAGTAGTTGCAGCACACAGGCTCAGTAGTTGTGGCTCGTGGGCTTAGTTGCTCCACGTCATGTGGGATCTCCCCAGACCAGGGCTTGAACCCGTGTCCCTTGCATTGGCAGGTGGATTCTTAACCACTGTGCCACCAGGGAAGCCCCAGGGGTGGTGTGCTTTTATTCCCTTTTTCCACACAGTCACGAACAGCCACTTGGTGCCAGGCACCTTGCCACAGAGCAGTGAGGCTTGATGTGTGCCTCGAGGACCTCACAGTCAGTGCGGGCAAGGGCAGTAGCATCAAACGGCACGATAAGGGCTACCATGGGGGCCAGGACACGGAGCTGTGGCGGCCCAGTTAGAGAGACTTCATCAAGGAAGGGGGTATCTGAGCTGTGTTTTGTACTGAGTAGAAGAAACGAAAACAAAGCGGGCACCCTGAGCTGGGCACTGCTCAAGCATCATCTCTGAGTTGGGAAGAAAGGCAATGCAGGTGGAGGAAAGAAACCATGTGGGCAAAGGCAGGGAGGTGGGGGAGGGGATCTCAACCCCTGAACTGAGCCACCAAATTCTCCCAAGAAAAGGCCTGACCAATCAGAATGCAAGGAGAGTTGCCAGAGAATTCCTCATACCAAGGCAGTTCAGAGATGAGATAAATCTAAAGAGCAGCAGAGCTAGTGAAGTCCATAGACTAACTGGTCATTCTCTCAAATGAGAGGAAACTGGGGGATCAGAGAGGTGAGGACACAAGCCCAGTGTCACACAGCAGTGAACTCACAGCCAGGACTGGAAGCCAGGTTTCCTCTTTGCCACCCAGGTGTGGATTCCTTTCTCTGCACTAAAGCAAGGGTCCCTGGGGGCCAATGATGTTCATTCTGGACAACAAACTGGGAGTTCTACTAACACAGTGTACTAATAGCCCTGGGCCAAGAACACCCTCCAGCCCTCTTGATCATATATCAAGGGCTGGGAGAGGGAGGAAGGAGAGGATGCAAACCCAGACTCACCAGGACCCAACCTACCAATCAAAGGAAAACAAAGGCTTACACAATACCTGGTATTGGAAACAATCTAAACTTCCGACATTAGGAGAATGAATTTACTCAATTGACTGTTCCTCAGCTATTAAAATTTTACAAATATAGTAATATTATAATACCTTAATACTAAGAAAAAAGATATAAAGTAATAATATATTAATACTATCTAAAAGAAAAAAGCAGAAAACAATAACTGAAAAGGCAAACTAAAAATGTTGGCAAATGATTATTTTGGTAAGTAAGGATTTTGCTAAATTAAAATGAGCTCAAAGTAATTTTTAAAATTTTAATTATGTAGTTTTTTTCAAATTGTCTTTAATCAGCATGTTATGCCTTTATAATACTAAGGTATACACAACATATATCCGTAAATATCTATCTATCTATATAGACATATGTAAATGATATTTCTCACTTCTGTTGGAAATTCCAGGCTAGCCATGTTTAAGGTCAGTTAACAGGAAATTCATGTACATCTGCTTATGTGCCCAGAATTGTGCTACATTGTGGAAGATAGAAAAAATTAGAAAATACAGACTTGTGCTCTAAGTCTTAGAGGAATTTGACTAGTACAAGTGCAGACTCTGGTGTATAGCAGGTCCTCATTAACTATTCATTGAATGAATGAGTGAGTGAGTACAAGTCCATGAGGACTATATGTAGAGAGAGAGAGTCTGTGATCAGCTCAGCTGCATCCTCACCCCATCCACTCAGGGGAAAATCCTGGAACTGCTTTTCCCAGAGTCCCTTTCAGTTCTTGCCTCTGGGTCCGTTCTGCCAAAGAGAGGCTCTTGAGGGGCTTTGGAAGACTGAGGACGAGAAGTCATTATGTCCCAGGGGCAGCTGTTTGCAGGCACGTGGGCATTTGGCAGATGTTTGCGGGTATCACCCTGAGAACCACCATTTTTGGTACCACAAGCTGTTCAATCGCCAACCACAGCTCCCAGCCCTTCTGGGCGGTGCCCTGGGAATTCCTCCCCTTGGGGTAGCAGCTGAGACCTCTGCACTTCAGGATTTCCTGAAAATGGAAATCTCCATATTCCAATGGCCGTGGGAATCTCTAATTCCCTGTATTAAACCTCTTTCTACTTGAAATACCTAGAGTGACTTCTGTTCCACCCAAACCATGATTAATACGGGCGATATAGTGAAATAATGCAGGACTGAGTGGGTCCTGGTGTTTTATGAGTTACACAAATGCTGGCAAAGCTGAGTCATGGGATCCAGTCTGAGCTAGAAGAAACGACCAGACACGTGAATTACACGTGTGTGGATGAATGACTCTTCTTCCTTCTTACTTCATTCTGGCATCCCTTCAATCCTTCCCTCATTCATTCAGTTTCTTTCTCTAAAGCTTCTTTTACCATCAGGAGAGATGAGAAAAGCATGTCATCAGCTTTTTTCTAACAGCTGCTAATAAATATTGATTTCTTTCCCAGGAGGATCTCATTTGGGTAATTAACAGTTTGGTTTCCTGGCAGTGGTGGCCAAACCCCCCAAATAAGCCAAAGGTAGTCTTTACCAAGTCACTGAGACATCGCAAGCCCAGGCCACTCATTTTCTGGGACTGCTTCTGGGTGAATTCAGCCCCTACATCCTCAGGGGCCATGGAAGAGTGGCACGAAGCTCACTCCAGTCTGGCAGATGCACTCAATACCAAGGACAGGTTTGGCCATCTCATTCATATTCATTATCCATCCACTCAGTACACATGTGCAGACACTGGTGGTGGATGATGGAGACACAATGGCAGCAAGACATGGTCCCCATCCTTGAGGAACTCAGATAATCTAGGACAGCAACCAATGCTAAAATTGCAATCATAGAAGGGTGCATCATTTAGAATCAAATAGTGTTTTCAAACTAAGTGCTGTTACAAAAATAAAAATGAAAACCAAGAGACTAAAGCTTGAGCGCTGAGTGGAAGTAATTTTATTCCCAGTCAGGGAACATCCGGCAGACAGTTCAGGTTCTGGAGGATGAGGTTTGGAGAGAAGGAAATAGAGTTTGTCTTCTAAGTCCAAAAAGTGGCAACTCTCTCTTTTTCATTCAGGGAAATAAAGCCTCTGAATGCCATTGACTGGCTGGTGACATCTAGGCTTAGCCCTCAGGTGCACATAAATGCCAAGATGGCTACAGAGGTCTCTGCTGTGGACAGGATGCACCTGCCCTGGGAGTATGGCTTCCAGTTGCCTCTGCCCCTTACCTTGGATTGTCTAATTTGGGATTATGGCTCCCAGCTGCCATTTTAGCAGAAGTCAGGTCTGCACCACCGGCCGCAGTTTGGATGGTGTGTCAGGGCTCATTAATAAGATGACCATATGATTTATCATCTTTAACAGGATGCTGTTTGGAGTGAAAGAGTGACTGTTAACAATTACAACAGGATAATACAACAGCCGTAACTGGGATGGCCCCAAGGAGGGTGGTCAGTACCTAAAGCAGAAGTACAGGGGAAAGACTGTGTATTGAGCCTGTGTAACACTCTACCAGCTGTTCATAAGCGCTTTCTTTCATTCATTTCAATCCTCACAATGACTTATGAAGTAGATGTTACTAATCCTCATTTTATAAATAAAGACCCAAGGCTCAGATAATTAAGGAACTTGCCTAAGTTGAAGGGTTAGTAAGAGCTGGAGACATAGTCTGAACCCAGGTCTGTCTGACTCTAATATCCATTCTCATCACAACCATTATATAAGCTTCAAAAATGGTGGCATTTGCCCTAGAAGGCCCTCAGTCTTTGGGCCAATGATACAGGTTTTCATTAACAATTGTGAGGTGGGTCCCTTACTGCTGTGTGCCATTACTTTGTACAAATTCAACCACTGATTCAATTCAGTTCAGTTGAACACACATTTGAGCTGGACTTGGCACTGTGGATACACAGCTGAAGAGGTTATTCTGGCCCTGAAGGATCTCACAGAACATGGGGAAGACAGACAAGAAAACCAATAAGTACTGAACTGTATAAGTGCTGCCAGGATGGAATATGTATAAGTGCCGGGATAACTGTATGACAGAGTCTCAAGGTCTCATAGAATCACCACAAGCATCTCATCTATCTCATCCAACAGAGACATGCCAGAAGCCTTCCCAAAGGAGGTGTCAACGGAGTATAAAGGATGGGTAAGAATTGGCTAGAAAAAGAATCAGGACTAAAGCCTAGGGAATATCACATGCACAGGAACAGGGATGTGAAAGAGCCTTTAAGGACACAGAGAAACAACAGATGATTCTGTTTGGCTGGAGGGAAGAGGGCCTCGCCCTGCCCAGAGGATACCACCCGGGACTCACCTGTGCCAACCTTTGTATCCCAACCAAAGGAAATGGTCAGTAGCAGGTATGTGACCCAAGGAGGACCAACAATAATCTCCTGGAGACTTTTCTTCCACATCTATTTTTTAATTTATTTTTATGTCATTTATTTATTTATTTTTGGCCCTGCTGCACAGCTTGCGGGATTTTAGTTCCCAACCAGGGACTGAACCTGGGCCACAGCAGTGAAAGTGCAGAGTCCGAACCACTGGACTGCGAGGGAATTCCCCCACATCTATTTGTTTTTAATCGTCATTCATCTGAGGTTTGTGAGAGTGGAGGCTGCCAGGGCCATCTCGCCACTACGTGGAGAAGACTTGTCTGGGGCGAGAGCCAAGATGCAGCAGACACTGACAGAGAGAGACAAAGAGAACTAGAGACAGAGAGGAGTACCCAGAGGACCCAGTTTGAAACTGGCTCCAGCCACGCCCGAATTCAGAATTTATATATCTTGGCCTTTCCAGTTATATGAAGCAATAATTTTGTTTTCTTGCTTAAATTCTATGGGTTTTTTTTTTTCTGTTTTTTTTGGTTCTAATACAGTGAATCTGAGATAATTCTGGGCCATCCAAGTGGGGATGTCCAAAATGTGTCTACAGCTCAGGAGACAAGTCAGGAAGCATCAGTGAATTTGGAAATATCACCATGGGAGTTGAAACCTCAGGAGGGAACGTCATCGTCGATGGGGGTACATGAGTGAAAAGGCAGCTGACTGATGTCCGAGCCCTGGAGAGAACAGAGAGAGAAGCCCAGCCAATAAGACTGAGAAGGAACCATCGGAGAGGGAGAGGGAAAACTAGGAGGGAGTTGATACCAGAAGCTGAAGGAGGACAGCATAAAGGAGAGGGACTGCTCATAGGGCCAAATGTCACAGAAAAGTGAGAAGGATACCCCCTCATAGGAAAACTAGAAAAACACACCCTGCCCAAGGCTGTGAGGGAGAGTAAGGTAATTGCCATAAGAGGGGTCAAAGTGTAATTGAAGGTCAAAGGGCAGATTCTACAACCATTTCCATTTTCATCTTATCTCACACGTTGCCAGTCCCTCCCTTGAGTACCTCTTCTCTTGGTTTCCCGTGCTGACTTCTCTCCTTCCTCTCCCGTGGCTTCTTGTCCTACCTTCTCCAAGTTCCTTGGTGATTCTTCATTCTCTAGGCAGCCTCTTAAATCTTAGTGTTTCTCAAGGATCTGGCACTCCCTTCTCTTCCTGCTACACTCTCTTCTCAGGCACGCCGTTCATTTACCAGCCCTGTGACAGCCTGTGACTATTAAACCCCTGCTACAATCCCAGCATCCCCAAACCCACATCTACAGCCCGGGAGCTGCTAAAGCTGTGCTGTCCAGGGGGACTTCGTCCCTGAAGAGACCTCAGATATGTCCATGAAGGATTATGACTAGAGATCTCCCCTGAGAGGGGAGCCAGGCACCACCAGGGCCACCACCTACAGATTAGCATGTTGAGCACTGCGCAAAGATGCCCAGTTGAAACCCAGCTGGACTGAAATCCAGCCTGTGCTCCACTCTCCAAGCCACTCTCTCTGGGGCAGAGCTATGTCTCCTGGGAGAAGGGCTGTCATTTCCTCATTAGCACAATGACACTGTCTACTTGCCAAAACCACACCCCAGCAAAGCTCCTACCGCCCAGACAGGTGCCTCTTCTAGTTAATACAAAGATGGATTTGGGACCAACTGAGGCTCAGGGGACCCAGGAAACAATGAGTAAGGGGGATCTTTCCAGAGAGCAGAACAGGAGGCTGGCAGATGAGATAACCAAGGAATTTACTCCTTTGAGATGGTAGGGAGTCTTCAGAAGTCCTGTCCGGAGGACTGGTCATTGTGTGAGGCCAGTGACTGTGCCATGTTTCCATTCTCTCCTTTTCCAGCAGTGTGTATAGTGGTTCTCCTGCTTCTACTATGCCACTGCATACTGAGCATGTCAGGAGGGGCAGAGATGACTTGGCCCTGGAGCGTTTAGATCACGGGACAGTAAGGACATCCAAATGTGAAGGCACGCACTGCCCATCATTTAGAGAGCCCAGCTTTCAAGTTGGTCAAGACTTTGGGGTTGTCTCCCTCGAGAAGGGGGTGTATCCTTTGTAAAAGGACAAGGGTATTTATGGTTGTCAAATGGTGTGCTGAGGCCAGGTGCAAGTTGCTAGCTAAAAGGTTACATTTCTCAGCCTCCCGTACTTACATGAGGCCATTTGATTAAATTTTAGCCAATAATGTGTAAATAGAAGTTGCTGGGTATGATGAGCTTAAAAAGAAGATAGACAGTTGCTGGTATAGGCACTGTTTTTTTTGTTTTAAACCTTCCACTCTTTCTCCTTCTTCCTGCCTGGAATGCAAAGATGATGGCTGGTGCTCTAGCAGCCATATCTGACTATGAGGCAATTCCAAGATGGAAACTATACACCAAAATGGTGAAGCAGAAAGACAGAAGGGTTCCTTGGCCCCTAAAAGATACCATGGAACCAACACACCAGTTCTTAATGTTAAGTACCATCAACTATTATCTTGTTTAAGCTGCTGTTTTTTTCTGGTTTTTGATTCTAGTAACTAAATGTAATTCCTAACAAATACTCTATAAAGATGCAGAAATTCCCAAAGTTATTTCTCTGTAGTTGAGATCTCTCCCATTAACTCCAAAGCTGGCCTCTAGCTGGATGTGCCAGCTGTCTTGAACTCAACATTTTCAAAATCAGGGGCTTCCCTGGTGGTCCAGTGGGTAAGGCTCCGCGTTTCCAATGCAGAGGGCCCAGGTTCGATCCCTGGTCGGGGAACTAGATCCTCATGCATGTCACAAGTTAAGAGTCCGCATGGCGCAACTTAGAAGTCCACACGCCACAACTAAGAAGTCCGCATGCTGCAACTAAAAAGATCCTGCATGCCGCAACTAAGACCAGCACAGCCAAAATAAACAAATAAATAAATATTTTTTTAATTAACAAAAAAAATCATAATCAAATTCATTATCACTATGTCTAAGCCCATCCCCTTTGAGTCCATTCTCCAACTTGGGGTGTGTGGGGATGAGTAACTGAAGAGCTGACAAGCGATGAGCACTGGGCCTCAGGAGGAGGGCCAGGTGCCAGGACCACTGCCTGAGAGTCCAGAGAGGATGGGCTCGCAGTCACACACCGGACCCCTTCCTGGGCTAAAACCCCACTGGGGAGTCACTGCAGGTCAACTTGCTCCAGACCAAGGATCTAAGGGAAGTAAATACCCGTTGTGGGCAGAGGAGACAGGAACGGCCTCTCAGGAGGCCCCAGGTGATTTTTATGAGAGTGGATAAAGTACAGGCCAGGTATTACTGTTGGAAATGTCTAGCAAGATTTTATCAAGAATTGACCCTGGAGGAAACATTGGAAGAACCTCTTAATCATGTCACATAGGTGGCAGCCAGAAAATGGCATGTTCTCAGGCTTGTTGGGCCTGAGTGAGAGTGAGGCCATGTGTGTAGCATGTGTGTGAACGTTTGCTATGCTCTCGGTGCTCTAGATGCGTGAGGTCTATGCAGCGTGCACAGTGTAAACGTGTACACGCAGGTACCCGCTATGTGTGAAGGGTTAGGGTTTGGAGAGAGCTGGTGAGCAGAAGAGTAAGGGAGGCTGGTGTGCCTTCCCCTTAAGGGGACATCAAGGACTGTGAGAGTTTGCCAGCTATCTCGCACCTTCCTGTCTACACACCCCTGTGGCCCTACAGAAGCTTATGAGGTAAGGGTTAACATCGCTCCTGTTTTTCAGGTGAGGAGACTTAGGCGCAGAGAGGCAGAATACCCCCAAAAAGGAATTTCTTTCTCGAAGCTGTCAACAAACTAGGCTTCCCACGTGAGACCTGTGTGGACGCAGGAACTCAGAGGGAGAGGAGACGATACCTGTTATTAAGATGTTAGCGTCCACTTGTCCATCAGAGGCTCTTGCATCCCAGTTACGCACTTCTCCATTCGTGTATTCATTTGTTCTCTGTTTGCTCGGTCTCAAACTCAAATTCAGGCCCTCCTGCACATCAGGCCCACTCACCTGGCCGCATGTGGGAGAGACAAGGTGCGAGGCCTGGGCGCCCAGAAGTGGCACGAAAAGGACAAAAATGGCACTAGTGGGAAGTGAGTGGAGGAAAGGGGGTTAAGGAAGAGAGAGTGGGCAGAACTGAATTAAATTCTGAATACCTTTCAAGCTTTCTTTTTTTTTTTTTTTTTTGCGGTACGCGGGCCTCTCACTGTTGTGGCCTCTCCCGTTGCGGAGCACAGGCTCCGGACGCGCAGGCTCAGCGGCCATGGCTCACGGGCCCAGCCGTTCCGCGGCATGTGGCATCTTCCCGGACCGGGGCACGAACCCGTGTCCCCTGCATTGGCAGGCGGACTCTCAACCACTGCGCCACCAGGGAAGCCCCAAGCTTTCTTTTCTTTACATTCAGACTCTACCTGATTGAATTCCAGGACCCTGGAGTTTATGTTCAAAATGTCTTCTAAAATTAGCACACACAGCCCTGCACCTATGCAGCATCATCTGAAGTTACCAAGGGCACCACCCCTGCCCTTCTCAGCTGCCTGCTTCCTGAGATTCTCCCAGCCAGGAGGGAGCGGGAGTTACCAGGCCAGGTTCTGACCTCAGCTCTGTTGAGAGAGATCTGGGTGGCTCTGGACAAGTGACTCGCTCTCTGGGTATCCATTTATCCCACGTGAAGCTAGCAGGAAAGTGAAGCTGGGATTTAGGGGGAAAGCGCAAGTACTCATGGCACACAGTGTCAAGTTCCGTACAGAGGACATTGTTGGTGACAGGGCAGGGCCTGTGAGCTTCTGACCCCATAACCACTGTTCCTTGTCCTTTTGACTTTCCAAGTGCTTTCTCGTCTAGTTTGTTAGATCCTTAGGTCTTCCCTTCAAGACCATCCTGTTCTGAGCAAAGTGAAGTTTTGGAGAGGTTTTTAGGCTTGCCAGAGGCCTCAGAATAAGTCAGTGTAGAAACTAGAAATCAGACCCAGGATCCCCAGCCAGGGGTCCAATCATTTCTTCCTTCCTTCTTTCCATATGCATTGTGTACCTTCTGGGTACCAGGTGCACAGCAATAAACTGCAGCCGGTGCCTGCCGGCAGGGAGGTGCAGTGCCGTGGGGAAGAGAGGCAAGTTCACACAGTGTCAGTGACAGTGATAAGGTGGGCCAACCAGCCAGCTGCAGGGATGCAGAAGAGGGTCCCTCCACCTCGGCCTGCCGGGGCACTAGGAGTCACTCTGTGCTTGCCCGAGTGTGCATCACAGTGGGAGGAGTGCCAAGGAGGCTTGGCACTCAGCCCTGCCAAGATGCTGGCCCCAGGGGGGGGTCCATCCCAGCCGGCCTCGCTCCGGCCTCCCCGGCTCCAGCTTCCCCATCGCCCCCAGACGTCCGGGTAAGCCCCAACCTCCATTCCCTCCAGGAACCTTTGCTTGCAGGCCCAGCAGGCCTCCCCACATCCCTAGGCCCTGCGGGGATCAGGGTCAGGTGTTAGCTTGAGAAGGTGCACACTTGCTTCCATTTTAGTCTCAGCTACTGGAAAGGGCCACTTGGATTTCTGAGAGAATTTTATCCCCTTCCCGCCATGTCATTCATGAGTTTTCTTTATCATTTCATTTTTAACAAAATTTGTAGGTTACTCAGATCTGCTCCCAAAGTCAAAGCTGTCGAAACATTTTTTTGGATTCTGTTGTGGTGACAACGTCCTCTCGACAGCTGGCCCCAGAGTTCCTCTTTGGGAGGAGACTACTTTTGAGAAAACACTTTGACAAGCACCTCGGGGTAGAGGGTGAGACTGAAAGGAACTCAGCCACAAACCCACTGGGTAAAGTGGCCTCTGAGAAAAAGAGCTTTGCTCTGCTCTGGAGAGGGAGGGGGATGTCACAGAGGGAAAGAGACTGGAAGGAGGGAAGCAGGGGAGAGAATGAAGAGTAAGCCCAGGGTGGACATGGAAGCCGTCAGCAGAGGTTGGTAAAAAAACTTTCAGTTATAAGATGAATAAGGTGTGAGTATTTAATGTATAACATGGTGACTAAAACTGGTAACACTATTGTATAAGTGAAACTTGCTAGGAAAGTAGAACCTAAAGGAGGTGAATATGTGAGGTGATGTATGTGTTAATTAACTCGACGGGGGGAAATCCTTTCACAGTGTAGACATATATTAAATCATCCTGTTGTACTCTTGAAATATCTTACAATTTTATTTGTCAACTATACCTCAATAAAGCTGAAAAAAATGTTAATTAAAAAATTTTTTAAAAGAGTAAACCTGGGTGTATAGACAGTAAAGTTCCCCCAGAACAGGGTGGAGTCCAGACCCTGACCCCAGAGATCGTTTCCTGCCAGGAAATTGTTACGAACAGGGATGCCCAATGCAGAACTTGAAAGCGTTCATTGCTGTGGTGTAAACCTGTCCGTCTCCTCCCAAAACTTCAGCAAATTCTATCACATTCATGAGCACTTTAAATGAGATTTTTAAAAATTGAAATATACTTGACATACAATATTATGTTAGTGTCAGGTGTACTACATAGTGATTTGACATTTGCATACATTATGAAATGATCACCATGATAAGTCTGGTAACCATCTGTCTCCATACAGAGTTATTACAATATTATTGACCAAATTCCTTATGCTGTATTTTACATCCCTGTGATTTATTTTATAACTGGAGGTTTGTACCTCTTAGTCCACTTCTCCTATTTCACTCCCCAAACCCCCTCCCCTCTGGCAACCACTCGTTTGTTCTCTGTATCTGTGAGTCTGTTTTCATTTTGTTTTGTTTTTTAGATTCCACTTATAAGTGGAATCATATGGTATTTGTCTTTCTCTGTCTGACTTATTTCACTTAGCGTAATACCCTTCTACCATCCAGGTCCATCCATGTTGTTGCAAATGGCAAGATTTCATTCTTTTTTATGGCTGAGTAATATGAGTGTGTGTGTGTGTGTGTGTGTGTGTGTGTGTGTGTTAATATCTTTTTTATCTATTCATCTATAGATGGACACTTAGGTTATTTCCATGTCTAGGCTGTTGTAAATAATGCTATGAAAATAGGGGTGCATATGTCTTTTGTGGGGTTTTTTTCTTAAGGTAAATACCCAGAGGTGGGATCGCTGGATTATATGGTAATTCTATTTTAATTTTTTGAGGAACCTCCATACTGTTGCAAATGGCAAGATTTCATTCTTTTTTATGGCTGAGTAATATGAGTGTGTGTGTGTGTGTGTGTGTGTGTGTTAATATCTTTTTTATCTATTCATCTATAGATGGACACTTAGGTTATTTCCATGTCTAGGCTGTTGTAAATAATGCTATGAAAATAGGGGTGCATATGTCTTTTGTGGGGTTTTTTTCTTAAGGTAAATACCCAGAGGTGGGATCGCTGGATTATATGGTAATTCTATTTTAATTTTTTGAGGAACCTCCATACTGTTTTCCATAGTGGCAGCACCAATTTACAATCCTACCAATGGTGCACAAGGGTTCCCTTTCTCCACATGGATTTTAAGAGCCTGAAGAAGTCTTGGAGTTGCTTTTCCGGATCAGTGTCATGGAGACAGAACTATTCGTGAGAAGGTGAACTGCCCTCACTCCCTGGGAACTTGCAACATTCTTCGGGACAACTTTGGACTTCTGCAAAAGAATTGTAGTTTGAAGAGGCCCAAGTTGACGTGTGAATTCAAATAAACACTAAGCAATTAATTCAACAAACGACTGAGGGTGTTGGACCAAGAATCTAACTTGATATAACCACGTGTATGACGATCATCAATTCTCTGTGCTTCGCAAGGTGCCTTTTCTCAAGCTTGTCTCTCTTCTCACACCACCTCTGGAAGGCACTTTAGGCAGAGAGGCTGGTGCTCCTTTTATGGGTGCAGAAGAGATGCCCCCTTGCCAGGCCCTTTCAGGCTGCAACCCTCAGCTTGGCAGTAGACAATGATCCTCCTGCAAGGCTCACCAGGATTAGGAACCAGACAGCTTGCTGGGCTCTGGAACTTAGGAAACCTGGAAGATGAGCATTATGAGAGGCCACGGGGGAGGGATGATTTGTTTTTGAAGTTCTAAAAACTGCTTTGCTCTGCTTGGAGTTTGGAAAGAAACCACGTGTCTAGCACTTTTGTGGTTTCCCAGCATGCATTTTGGCGGAGAGTTCACGGGCTCAAACATCTCCAATGAACAGTGGGCGCTGACGTCGCCTCCCAGCTCTCCCCTGGGCTGCTGAAAGCTCCCGCGCTCCTGGTGCGAGACAAAACTCGGGGGCTCCGCCTCTTCCCACGTCTCAGGAGGCCCCAGGCTCTGCTCCGGCTCTCCTCTCCCCAGGCTGCCCTGCTGGCCTGGGCACCAGGGCCCTGGGTGGGATCTAGTGGGCGGGGCTCGTGTTTGTGCTCAGGGCTCACCCGAGGAGCCAGCTGCTTGTCCTCAGAACGTCCCGGAGCTCCGCTCTGTCGGGACGGCCCGCCTTGTTCAAGGGCCAGAACCTGTGAGCTGACGCGGCTATTTTCATGCTCTAAGCCTTGGGGTCCTCTCTCAGATTCTCTCTGACCTGTGAGTTCTCTTTAGTGGGGGAGAAGGTATCTTAAGCTCTTGGGGGAGGAGTAACTTCCTAGCTGTGATCCAGGCACCAAACGGCTCGCTATACCCCACTTCTCTCCAGGGCCTTGCTACCTCCACACCCAAAAGCAAGGGCAGAAACCTTCCTGGCTCGGCTCCCTCTGTGAGATACATCCCCCCAGAGCTGGAGGAGGGGGGAGGGAGGGCTGAAGCACCTACGTCCTGTGTCCTACCGGCCACATAAACACCTCAAAAGCATCCTCTCTTCTAGAAACTTGCGCAGATGAGGTTGATATAATACGTCTAATAAATACATGGATGTGAGGCT
Organism: Physeter macrocephalus; assembly: GCF_002837175.3. Lineage (NCBI taxonomy): Eukaryota > Metazoa > Chordata > Mammalia > Artiodactyla > Physeteridae > Physeter > Physeter macrocephalus. The sequence continues at coordinate 45,870,300 of NC_041229.1, forward strand.
TCTAACCATCGCCTCTTTGTGCTTCAAGATCAAACAGGCAAACTGAACCCCGCTATTTCCATGAGCTCGTGTGCACTTAGGGTAAGAAATGAGAGCCAATAGCACCCAGCAGCCTCTGACTGGGAGTGCACAGTCCAGACAGTGTGTGCCTGGAGCGTGGTCCGCGCTGACAGTTGAGGGGCAAGACCTGGGTGCCCATAGAGCCCAGGACAGGTGGAGCCCCTGCGGGGAGATGACCGTAAGACACGCTGCAGAAGCCAGAGGACACACGTGGCCTTGCTGGCCCCAGAGGCGCCCAGGTCACCTGCCTGAGCACATCAGGGAGTCCTCTGTGCGTGGGGCTTCCCCCAACTCTCCCCACAACGTACTATGACACCCATTTCTTGCAAATCATCTGTTACTCAGGGGGAAATCCAGTCAGTGGCTGGTCACAGATACCGGGGCCAGGCAGATGTGTGGCGTTTCTGAGAGTGGGATTGGGGGCAGGGGGGCAGGACAGTGGGAGGCTGCTGGACGACACATTTTCCCAAGCCTGGGCCTCTCCGTCTTTACCACCGAAGGGCCGACTCCATGGCAGGGAGCGGACAGTTCATCGTGTCCACCGGGCTGAGACTCGACCTCGCCTAGCGCTTGCTGCCAGCCCTCCTGACAGCCAGGCAGGCTGCTGGGAGAGGGACCTCACCCAAAGTAAACACAAAGAAAGGCTTTTGCGGAGAGGAGTGTGGAGCCCAACTCGGTGGAGACTCGCGGAGGCCCCGTGGGAACGGATGTCGACTTGTGGCTCGGAGACCCGGGGTCTGGGTTTGTGGCCCATGGATCCCGCCCGCGGGCTTCCCGAGGCCGGCTGCGGGTCACCGAGGGGACCCGGAGCCCTTGCTCAGCACTGAGACCATCACTCGTGGAGCGCGGGTGCCACCTGGTGGCCAGATCTGGCGTGACCGGTGTGACCAGCGACCAGAGAACCCGGGAACCACTCTGAGACGGGGATCACCAAGGTCACCGCTACAGTGACTGTAATAATGGCAACACCTTATCCACACCCCACATCTTTTCTGCCATCCTATACTCTGTCCCCTCTGGGTTTTGGGGAGATGGGTCCTTCCGTCGTCACAACTGTATTAATTACAAAAAGGGTAACATCTACATCAAAATAACAAGAATCTCCACCATAGGCGCACACTTTCTGCCATGCACTGAGCTAGACACAAGGGGTTAAAAATTACCAAGCTGTGGTCCTTTCCTTCAAGGGACTTAGATGCTCAGATATTTACAATTAACCAAAATACAAGACAGAGGGTGAAAAAATATTCAGCTGTGGGAGTGGAGATGAGGTGACAACTTGCTGAACATTAAAATTGAGCTCAAAATTGAGGCTGTGAACTATGGATAAGAATTCAGCAGGTGACAAAGGGAAGGACATTCCAAGCAGACGGACTGGCCAGGCAAAGGCAAAGACCAGTGAAAACACACAGTAGGTCCAGGAAACAGCAACTGTAGAATTTTGTGAGAGAGTTGGGCCATGCAGGAAAAGATAAAACTTAAAGGACAACATGGGGTGAGTCAAGGTGTGCCTTGTAAGCTAGGTGCTGGGTTTGAACTTTTCTCCTGGGGGCTAAAACAAACCACTGAAGGGTTTGAAGCAAGGAAATAACTAGGTTGATTTTTTTAAAGATCTATTTAAGAGACAAGTATGCAGGGAGGCTGATTAGGAAAAATGGTTGCAGCACCAGTGACAAGACAATTCATTCAACAGCCAATAGACATTGACAGGCCTGGATGTGCCAGGCGCTGTTCATACAAAAAAGTCCTTCCCTCTTGGAGCTTAGGTTCTGGAGCACAATGAGGGAGGGGTAGGAGGAATGCAGAGAAGGAGACAGATGAAAGGTATTGCAGAATTTGAATCTCCAGGACTTGATGATCAGTGGGTTAGGAAGAGGGAGAACTTAGAGATTGAGCCTAGGTGACCGGGAGAAGAGTAAGGCCCCTCAAGGCTGAGACAGAGGAGTCAAGGGCAGGTTTGAGGGGGAAGGAAATGAGTCTGCTTTTGGATGTGATCAGTAAACAGAACAAGTAGCTATGAAGCAAAAACTCCACAAAATCAACATTACTTTACATTACATTACATTACATTGCAATGACCCACCTCCCCAGTCCCATGAAAAAGTCAGACTAGGTTTCCTAGGAAATTCTCCTGCCATCAGAGGTTAAAATTGTATTGAATATTGGGACTTCCCTGGCAGTCCAGTGGTTAAAACTCTGTGCTTCCGATGCAGGGGGCACTTGTTCCATCCCTGGTCAGACAGATCCCACATGCCGTGTAGCACGGCCAAAAGAAAAAAAAAAAAAAAAAAAGAAAAGAAAAGAAAAATAAGTAAAATAAATAAATAAAATAAAATTGTATTCAATACTGATTGTCAAGATACGAATGTCCACAAACAGATTCATTAAATGTTTGCTGAACCAGCCTATGGAAAGCAATTGCTAATTCTTATTAAGTGTTTCATGTGAAAGAAGCATCATTCCCAGTGCTTCCTCCAGTTACCTTCTTTAACCCTCACAAATCTCTGTGGGCTCTGCACTGGGCTCAGGTCACACAGTTAGCAAGGGCAGGGCCAGCCAGTATCTGCAGGAAGGTCACAAAGCCCTTAAGGGGAGTCTTCTACCTTCTCCCCAGGTGAGGGCTGCACACAATGGACACAATTTGGCCTGGAGTCACGTCTGGCCACTTTCCCATGTGGTCAGTCTGTTTGAAGCTTAATTAGAAGAGGCTTCAGGCCCTTCCTGTTTGGTCGCAGTTTAGGGAGGTAAGATATCAAAAAGTTAGGAAAAGCAGATGTAGGAGAAATAAAGAGACAGCCTTCTGGTAGCATTACAGGGAAAAGAGGGGTACTATTGCCCTTCCTCTTTGGGGATGATGAAAAAAATGTGGATTTCAGTGGTGGTGTGAAGGCATGAAGCTCTGACTTCTGGAGGATCAGACTCTCACATGTGCCCACCAGCGGCACTGGCAGCACTAGGTCGTGGGGAATTACCTACACAATTCTCCAACTAGAAGGCAGCCAGTAGAGTAAAGAAGCTCTGGTTCTGGGCCCTCCTGGGCTTGTACCATTGTCCAGGATAAATGACTCTACAATCCTATTTTAGACATGGGGGAATTTAATTTCTTATTTTTGGCAGTTCTAACTTCCCACTATTCTTTTGTTTTGTTTTGTTTTTTGTTTTTTGTTTTTGCGGTACCCGGGCCTGTCACTGTTGTGGCCTCTCCCGTTGCGGAGCACAGGCTCCGGACGCGCAGACTCAGCGGCCATGGCTCACGGGCCCAGCCGCTCCGCGGCACGTGGGATCCTCCCGGACCGGGGCACGAACCCATGTCCCCTGCATCGGCAGGCGGACCCTCAACCACTGCGCCACCAGGGAAGCCCCCCACTATTCTTATTCCTGCTGTCATATTGAAAAGATTGTTTAATCACTATAAAAGCATTCAAAACAATACTGAAAAAAAAAATCTGAGTGAAACCTTTATGATAATAGTAATAATAATATATCCCTAAAATAGTCCCCAGAAAATTTAAAACTATCTGCAATTGATATGGATTACTTCACCAGTATGGGGAATAAATATGGTCATATTACCTATGTTTTTTCTTTTTTTTTTTAATTTTTATTTTATTTTTTGAATGGATAAAGAAGATGTGGTACATATATACAATGGAATATTACTCAGCCATAAAAAAGAATGAAATAATGCCATCTGTGGCAACATGGATGGACCTAGAAATTGTCATACTGAGTGAAGTAAGTCAGACAGAGAAAGACAAATATCATATGCTATCATTTACATGTGGAATCTAAAAAAATGGTACAAATGAACTTAAAGGAAAGAACTTAAAGGAAAATACTTTGAAGTATTTTCCTCCTAAATCTGACATCTGATCACTATCACAGTCTCTGTTGCCTGTTTTTGCTTTTGTCCTTCCAGTATATGGGTCATACTTAACTGTGGGGTTTGTTTGGTTTTTTTTCGCCTAATTACTTTGATTCCAAACTGGACATTTTGGATAATATACCATAGCCACTCTGGGTCACTGACCCCTTCCCTTCTCCAGGGCTTGTTGTTCTTATTTGCTTAGTGACTGGCTGAATTATTTTAGTGAAATCTATTTCTCCCCCACAGTATTAAGCCTCTGATGTCGTTTCTCAGGGAGGTGTAGCTTTGAGTACGCCCCGTGACCCTGGGATGACAGTGGTACTGATAGATCTCCCTTCCATCTTTCCCTGACTCTGGCGCTGGAGTGGGGGCAATGGCAAGCTTCTCCTGGAACAACACTTTCACTCTAGGAGGTAAGTGCTCAGTGGGGGTGGGGAGTAGCAGTAACCTGAGGTCCTCTTGGCTTGTCTTTCATAGCATGGGGAAAAGGCAATCAGGGCCCCAGTGTTCTCAGCATGCTGCTCCCAAGGTACCCTCCTTCCATGAGTGGGGGCTGGATAAAAGGGAACTCCCACCTCTAAACTGCATTTGCCTGGGATTTAGCGTTAGCAACAGGTAGCAGGGGCAGGATGAGAACTGATGAAGTCCTGATACTCCTGGAAGAAAGCCTTCTGGCTGGGAGCTGGGGAGAGAGGGAGCTCTGTGTTCCTGGCTTCAGCAGTCCAGAGTGGAGTCTCCAACCTTGCTGGGCTGGGAGGGGAGAGGGTAGGAGCAGTCTTGGTTCAAATACCGTAGACTTCCTTACTGAAAGATTCACCTTCTTTACTCCAAGTAAAACTCACCTTTTTTGTTGACGTTTCATAGCTTTTCTTTAAGAAATATTTCTTAATTTGCTGTTTTTCCTTAGGATGATTTCCAGAGGTTTTAAATGGTTGAGCTTTTAAAAATCATTTTCATATTTCACTGGAAAGCAGGTTAGCAAAGGTGCTAATACTCTCATGCCAGAAATCAATCTCCCTATAGAGTTTCAAGAGTTCTTTATATATTGTAGATAAAGCCCTTTATCGGATATGTATTTTGCAAATATTTTCTACCAGTATGTGGGTTAGCTTTTCATTCTCTTAAACGTGTCTTTTGAAAGGCCAAAGTTTCATATTTTTAAAAATATTTATTTTATTTGGCTGCTTTGGGTCTTAGTTGAGGCATGCAGGATCTTTCATTGCGGCTCATGGGCTCTTCGTTACGGTGTGTGGGCTTCAGAGTGCACAGGCTTTGTTGCCCTGCGGCATGTGGGATCTTAATTCCCCGACCAGGGATCAAACCCATGTCCCCTGCATTGGAAGGCAGATCCTTAACCACTGGACCACCAGAGAAGTCCCAGTTTCATATTTTGATGAACTCCAATTTATCAAATTTGTCTTTTTTAAGGACTGTAACTTTGGTGTCTTGTCTAAGAAATATTTGCCTAACCTAAGGTCACAAAGATTTTCTACTTTTTCTTTTAGAAGTTTTATAGTTTTAGGTTTCCTAGTTAGGTCTATGATACATTTTGACTTAAATGACCCTTGAACAACACTGGTTTGAACTGCACAGGTACACTTATACGTGGATTTTTTTCAGTAAATACATTCTATAGTACTACATGATCAGTGGCTGGTTGACTCTCTAAATGCAGAACCATGACTATGGAGGGCTGACTATAAAATTACACACAGATTTTCAACAGCATAGAGGGTCAGCACACCTAACCCCTGCATTGTTCAAGGGTCAACTATGTATGGTCTGACTTAATTTTTGTAATAAGGGTCAAAGATATTTTGGGGGTTTAATGGGGTTTTTGGTTTTTTGCATATGACTAATCAATTGTTCCAGCACATTTGTTGAAAAGATTATCCTTTCTCTACTGAATTCCCATGGCATCTTTGCCAAAAATCAGTTAACCAAATATGTCTAGACTGATTTCTGAACTCTGTATTATGTTTGATTGATCTAATGGCCTATCTTCACAACAATACTAGAATATCTTGCTTATGGTAGCTTTATAATGTTTTAAAATTGGATAGTGTAAGCCCCCTAATTTTGTTGTTTCAAAGTAGTTTTGGCCATTTTGTATCTTTTGCATTTTAATATGCATTTTAGAATTGGCTCGCAAAATTCTAATGCTTTATTTATTTTTTGAGACTTCATTGGATTTTCTACACAGATAAGCATGCTATCTGCCATAAAAGACAGCATTACTTATTGTTTTCCAATTTTTTTCATATCTTGTTGCAATGCCTAGAAGCTCCTGTACAATGCTGAATAGAAGTGGTAAGAGCAGACATTCATGCCTTTATAGAGGCGAAATGTTGAGTCATTCACAATTAAGTATGATGCTAGCTGTGTTATAGATGCTCTTTATTAGAAAATTCCCTTCTACTCCTAGTTTGGAGAAATTCCCTCCTATTCCCAGTTTGCTGAGAGTAATGAAAAATGGATGGTTAGCTATTGTCAAATGCTTTTCCTGGTTCAATTGAGATGATCATATTTTTTTTCTTTTTTAGTGAGTTAATATGATGAATTACATTGATTGATTTTCCATTGTTAAACCAACCTCGAATTCCTGGGATAAACCCCACTTGGTCATGATGTGTCATCCTTTCTTATGTATTATGTTCACTTTGCTAATATTTTGTTTAAAATCTTTTGTCTCTATGTTCAGGAGGCATGTTGGACTTTAGTTTTCTTTTCTTGTAATTTCTTTGCCTCGTTCTGGTATCAGGAAAATACTGACCTGATACAATTAGATGGGAAGTTTCCCCTCCTCTTTAACTTTCTGAAAGTATGTACAGAATTGGTGTTATGTCTTCTTTAGATGTTTGGTGGATCTCACCAGTGAACCCAGCCGGTCCTAGAGTTTTGTGGGAAGGCTTTTAACTAAAAATTCCATTTCTTTAATAAATACAGTACTATTCAGATTATCTAGTTCTTCTCGCATGAGCTTTGTTAATTTGTATCTTTTGAAGAATTTGTCCATTTCACCTAAATTGTCAAAGTTATTGGAATAAAGTTGTTTATAATGGTCAGTGATTATACTTTTCATTTCTGAAGTATCTACAGCAATGATCTCTCTCTTATTCCTGATAGTCCTGTGTTGCTTTTTTTTTTTTCATTCTGTTTGGCTAGAGGTTTATCAATTTTATTGACTTTTCTCTAAGAACCAGCTTTTGATTTTCTCGTTTTAAATTTTTATTTCATTGATTTCTGACATTATCCTTATTACTTCCTCTTTTCCTGCTTACTTTGGGTTTAATTTGTTTTTTTCTGGTTTCTTAAGGTGGAAGGTAAAATCATTGATTTGAGAATTTTCTTCTATTTTAATATAGGCAACTATTGTTACAAATTTTCCTCTAGGATTGATTAATCTGTATCTAATAAATTTTAATGTATCATGTTTTCATTTTCATTCAGGCCAATATATTTCTAATTTATTATTACTTTTTAAAATTAGAAGCATGTTGTTTAGTTTCCAGATATTTGGGGATTTTCCAGATATCTGTTATTGATTTCTAATTTTCTTCTTCTTTTGCCAGAGAACATACTTTTGTATGGTTTGAACCCTTTATTTATTATGACTTGCTTTACATCCCAGAATATGGTCTCCATTGGAAATGCTCTGAATGCACACGAAAACAATGTGTGTAGTGCTGTTGTTGGGTGGAGTGCTCTATCAAGGTCAATTAAATCAAGATGGTTGATAGTGTTTTTCAAGTCTTCTAAATACTTACTGATTTTCTGTCTACATGTTTTAACAATTATTGAAGGTGTTGAAATATCCAACTGTATTTGTGAGTTGGTCATTTCCCACTGTAGTTCTATCAGCCTTTTCCTCACATATTTAGAAGTTGTTATGCATATATTTAGGATTATAATTTCCTCTTGTTGAACTGACCTCTTTATCATTATAGACAACCATCTTAATCCTTAATCTTGGTAATATTCTCAAGCTCTCAAGCGAAATCTACTTTATTTACTACTACTATAGTACACCTGCTTTCTTTAACTTGTAGTTATTATATCTTTCTCTATACTTTAAGCCTAGTGTCTTTATACCTGAGGTGGGTTTTGAGAAAATAGCATATAGTTGGGCCTTGCCTTCTTTCATTCAATGTGACAATCTCTGCCTTTTTATTGGGTGTTTAGACCATTTACAATCAATGTGATTATTGATATGGTTGAGCTTACATCTATTATCTTGCTATTTGTCTTCTTCTTTGTTCCCTTGTCCCTCCTTTTTCTTCCTCCTTTTGGATAAACTGAATACTTACTGACAATTCCATTGTATTTTGTTGTTGCATTATTAGCTAGAACACTTTTGGGGGGTGAGGAGGATTACCTCGGGGCTTATATTATACATCTTTAATTTATCACAGTTTTCCTTCAAGTAATATTATACCACTTCATGTATAGCATGAGAATGTTACCATACTATACTTCCATTTTCCCCTTCCTAAACTTTGTGTAATTGTTGTATGTTTTATTTTGAAATGTTATAAACTCCACAATAAATGGGTACTATTACTGTGTTCAGCAATTATCTTTTAAATAGATTTAATAACAAAAAAAGAGAGCTTTAGTATTTAGCCACATATTTACCATATTTTCACACAGTATTATTTTATATCTGTTTGAAAGACTTTTAAAAACATTTCTTGTAATGCAGGTCTACTGGTGATGTATTTATTCAGCTTTTGGATGTTTGAAAAAATCTTTTTATTTTGCCTTTGTTGTTTGAAAAGATATTTTCACTGCATATAGAATTCTAGGTTGACAGGTTTTATTCTATCTTGTTCCTTTTACTATATTAAAGACGTTGCTCCACTGTCTTCTGGCACCCATGGTTTTCGATGAGGAGTTTCCTGTCATTTTTATTTGAGCTCCTTTGTATGTGACATGTCCTTTTCCCCCATCTGGATGTGCTAAGATATTTTTTTTAAATCACTGGCTTAAAGCAATTTGATTAAGATGTGCCTTGGTGTGATCCTTTTCATGTTTCTTGTCCTTGGAGTTCATTGAACTTCTTGGACCTGTGGGTTTGTAATTTTCATCAAATTTGAAGAACTGTTGGCCCCTGTCTCCAAATGACCTGAAGAAATATGAAAATACAAAAGAAAATATTTTTTTATTTTCCCCTTCCACCCTCACACCCATCTCTTCTCCCTTGAGGACTCCAATTGTACGTACATCAGACTGCTTGAAGTTGATTCACGGCTCACTAAAGCTCTGTCCACTTTTTTTCCAGTCATATTTCACTCTAAATAATTTGAGATAGTTTCTCCTATGTTTTCAAATTTTAAAATCTTTTCTTTTGCTGTCTAATCTACTGTTAATCTCACCCAGTGTGGGGTTTTGTTTGTTTTTTTAAATCTCAGACATTGCATACTTTCATCTATTTTCTGGTCATTTTTATATCTTCTGTACCTCTAATTAACGTGCTCAATCTTGCCTCTACTTCTGGACCACTACATTTTTTTTTTTTTTTTTTTTTTTTTTTTGGTGGTACGCGGGCCTCTCACTGTTGTGGTCTCTCCCGCTGCAGAGCACAGGCTCCAGACGTGCAGACTCAGCGGCCATGGCTCACGGGCCTAGCCACTCCACTCCACGGCATGTGGGATCTTCCCGGACCGGGGCACGAACTCGTGTCCCCTGCATTGGCAGGCGGACTCTCAACCACTGCGCCACCAGGGAAGCCCGACCACTACCTTCTTGATACATGGCATATAGTTACAATGTCCTTTTGTACAAATAATATTTCTATAATTTGTGTCATTTCTGGATCTTTTTCTCCTTCACTTATGGGTTTTGTAAGTTCTGGCTTTTTGCATGCCTGACAATTCTTTGTTATTGAATGCCAAACAGTTTGAGTTTTACCTTGTCGCATATGCAAAATATTTGTATCCCTATATTTTTGTACTTTGTTCTAGGAGACAGTTACACAGAAACTGTTTTAGAAACCAGAAACTTTGGAGCTTTTAAGTCCAGGGTTAATTTTGCTCTCCTACTGAAGTAATACTTTTCTGACTTTCCTAAATAGTGCCCTTTGAGAATTACAAAGTTTTCCACTCTGGCGAGCAAGAACACAAACTATTAACCGCTTTGTGTGAACTTCAGTGATTATTCCCTCTGCTCCTTTCAGGTGGTTCTTCCTCCAATGTCAGTAGCTTCGTCCCACACAAACAGAAGTACTCAGCTTAAGTCTCAAGGGGACCCCTTCTATATCTTTATGCCTTCTTTCTGTGCAGCTCGCTCCTCTCTTGTACTCTACCCTATGAGCTTCAACCACTTTGGCCTCTTTGGACTCCCAGGTCTGTTTCCTCAGCTCAGGGAGACCTCTGGGCTCTGCTGTGGTGCTCCTTCCCTGAGCTGCAATCTGCAATCTCTCTCCAAGCATCAGCTAGGGCCATCACAGGACTCAATTCATTTGTTTTCCTTCTCTCAGGGATCACTGCCCTGCACTGCTTGATGTCCAGTGTCTGAAAACTGCTGTTTTATATACATTATCAGGTCTTTTAGTTTTTTTGAGTGAGATAATATTTCCAGTTTCTGTTCTGAAAGTAAATGTCAAAACCATTTTTGGAGGCAAGATTTTTATTACAATGTTATATGATTACTTTTAACAGAGGGGAGTGAAGATACCACTTCTTGGGAGGTACTGTTATGTTCTGAGAAAAACAAAACAAAACTTAAACTTTCAACTCTGGAAGATCTGAGCTCAAATTCCAGTACTGCCACTTTGGGCAAATTACCAGTTCTTTCACTGGTAAAACAGAACTAATAATATCTATTATTAGGTTGTGAGGTTTGAATGAGATGTAAACAATCTGCTATGTATCAGACGCACCTCATACATTTAGGTTTCCTTATTTTCGCCCTAAAAAAATGAGTATCAGAGAAGCTATCTGTTAGGGCCCTGCCTGTACTGATAAGAGTGATTCCAAGCTTTTCCCTCTCAAATATCCTCTCTTATAGGGAAAAATTAATCGTAATATGCTATTGAAAAGCCAGACACAAGTGTAATTCTAGGAAACTGCCTGTGAATTTTTACCCTGTAAAATTAGTGGGAAGGAAGAGCCTTGAGTCCTGCCCTGTCTACCTCTGGTTTGGATTTGGCGTTTTTAAGTGCGGAACAATCCAGAATTCCAGCTCTGTCAGGAAAAAGCAGACTAATGAAACAGATGACAAATCATTTCTCTGAGACCTGAAGCCAAACTGGCTGCAATAGCTGCTGGAATGGTAAAAGAAGACAATTTCCTGGAGTATTTACAAAATCATTTGTAAGGATAATATTTTCCAGACTTTTACAGGAGGACTAAGGGTAGCTTTTTAGTCTGCAGACTCCACAGAGTTAGCATATATTCAACAGGCGGTTGCTAGGACCGCCACCTCCCACTCTAACTCCTCCCCATAACCCCCATATAAAGGCCTGATTTAGGCACTGAGATGGGGATAAGCCGTGGGTTTTGCCCTTCAAATATATGCCAGAATATAAAGGAGCAACAGGTGAGTACACAGCTAATCGAAAATGGAATGTGCTTTATGTGCAGTGTTAGCAAACTGCTTCAGAAAGACGGATAAAAGATCAGCAAAACTTTCAAAGAGGAGGTGACTGAATATTTCAGAATACATGCAGAAGTGGAGTAGGGGAGGAAAAGGGAACATTCTAAGTCAAGGGAGGGAGGCATACCCTGGGAAATGAATCTGAGGCCTGATCTATATAGGATTGGAATGTGTCAATTAGAAATGTTTTCAACTGAAAAGTAACAGAATCCTTGCCTAGTACAGCCTTAAGAGATGGAGGTTTGTTTACTCAAAATGCTCAGAGGTATGTGGTTACTGGCATTGATTCGGTGGCTCGAATGTCATCTGGGAGGCAGGTTCTTTCCATTTTTCAGCTGTGACATCTTTAACATGGTGGGTTTTCATCTTTTTACTTTTTACCTCATGTTTGCAAGACCGTTGCCACAGATCCAGATGCCATTAACTAGTGTTATGAACAAGAAAACAGAAGGAGTTGAAAAGAGCTTTCCTTTAATCAGGGAAGAAAAAAATTTCCTGAGTTTCCCAGATTTTCCACTACATCTTATTGGCCCAAACTGGGTCATATGACCATCTTCAGAGGAAAGGTTGGAAAAATATCTGGACAAGAAGGAGTAACACGAAAGGCCTAGAAAAATCATGATCCATCCCCTGGGGCTGGGCATATTGCCGCCTTAAACAAAGTAAGTGTTCTCAGCAAGGAAGAAGGATTAAACAATCATTAGACGAGCAATTAACAATAACTGCAATCCCATTTTTGAACTTTAATCCAAGTTCTAGTGAAACAAGAGCTCTAATGGAGGGAAAAAAAAAAAAAAAAAAAAAGCCCAGATGATTCAAGTATACCTCTAGTTTTGTAGATTTATTCTGCCCTCTTAGGTCTTAGGAGAACCTTACTGCTTTTCCTGAGAATGACAGCCTTCCCCAAACTGCAGACTCAGATTTAGATGCAACTGAATTTCTTCCTGTGGTTTTGCAGATTCTACTATATCACAAATTAAATTTCAAAAGGAGGAAGTTAAAATTTTTATTCATATAAAACCTCCCCTAATACTTTTAACACATTTCCAACTTAACTGCTGCCTTTCTTAAGCATCACAAGGCCATTCATTCATTCATTCATGCCACAAACACCGAATACTTTGATGAAGCAAAGTTCCTCGCTAGTTAACAGCCAGTTGGACCACTGGCCTCCAGTCAGGTTTATATTCATAATAACGCTGCAGACCTGGCACCTACTTTAATAATTCTGAGAAAAAACTCTTTCCTCCCCCTTCACACACTGCCTCTTAGCCACGCCAAGTCTGGTAGGGTACACCGGTCACACAGGTCACTGGGACATGACTCTAAACACTCCCACTTTGAATGAACCCCTCTGGCTCCCTTCTGAGGGGAGAGGAGAGAAGGAGCTACCTCGTTTCCTTACAGACTCCGCAACATTCCTTTAGGCTCTTACCAGTCTCACCTTCAACTTTCCCTAAAACAAACAGGAAAATAAGGACTTCATTTTTTCCCTGGAGAACTCAAACTGAAGAAATAAATGGCAAAGATGTGGTAGGAAAGCCCAGGCTTTCCTGGCGGTAAAGAAACAAATAGGAGGGAAGAGGTAAGATGTGAAATGTGTGTTTACAGTCTTCTCACACACCCCTTGTGGCACCCCATCCTATAATGACCAACAACAGGATTACTTCATGCTTTAAACCTTTTTAGACCTTGGGTACCAATCCCTCTCCACAGCCACAGGGTCCTCTTGTAGGACCAAAATCACCCCAAAAAAGAAAATTCATTTAAGGGGTTACTTGGTAACTAAAATAGTTTAGTAGATACTGAGGAAACAGCCCTCAGAAATTGCCTGGTCCAAATTAAAGGACAGAGGAAAGTAACATTCCTGGGGGACTGCAGTCAATATAGGTCCACAGGTCCACCTGTAGAAGCCTGGAGGGATGCTGAGACCGCTATGCCGTGTGCTAAGACCAGGGAACATCCTATTACCTGCAGTCTGGGGTTTTCTGACAGGGTCAGAATGCTTTGGCAGGGGTGGAGGCAGAGGATGGGCGGGGGCCGTGGGAGTACCTCAAACTGAACACAAGACCGAACAGGCAAGCTGCAGTGGCTTGTGATCTGGAGAAGAAGTACAAATTACGCCTCGCCTGAGAGACCTCTGCTGTGGACCAGATGGTGTGCGCGCGCACGCACGCATGCGCGCGTGCTTGCGTGTGATTACTGGGATTTTCAGGTCTGCAGAGGCGAAGGTTAAAGCCCAATGTATTATGTCACTTAGGACACATTTGGATGAGGTAAAGGTGGAAAGAAAATAGAGAAAGCAACAGGAAATGAGTTCTTGCTCCTTCTGTGTAGCCACAGCAAAAGTCAGGTGATGTTACGCGGTTGTTGAGAAGAGACTGACTGTCCTGGATTTAAAGGTCCCACATTACAGAGGTCCGTCTCTTTCCACGTCTCTGCGGTTATCCTCCATTCCTTCCTGCCTAACAAATGCAGAGCCATATCACAGGTCACCATCCTCAGAAAGGTCTACTCCATTTTCACAATCCTTCTGGTCAGCCCCACCTGACCAGCTGTCACCCGAGGGAGCGATGGAGCACCCACATTCAAGGAGCATGGTTGGAACATAACACCAACCAGCAGAAGAAAGGCAGGAGGCACGGGGACGAGGAGTGCAGAGAGGTAACATGAGGCCAGACACGAAGATTCCAAGGCTGGGAAAGAGGAGAAAGGTTGACAGCTGGGACTGAAGCATGAAAAGGGAGAGAGAGGCCACATCAAAGAGCAAGAAATCAGCTACCAGATATTCATTCTTTCCTCCAATTAAAAGTCACTCACTTTTCTCTCAATATAAAACAGCACATATTCTTATTCACCACAGCTGTAAGCTTCAGGCTATGCACTGTCCTGCTGCAGTCCTAGGACACGTGCTACATCACGGTCAAGCTCCTGACCCAGAAATCACACATCAATGTCAGTCTCATTTCTTTGTAGTTACCCTTTGCCTAACTATGGAGTATGGAGGTTTTACAAAGTCACCTGAGGCTACAGCTTGAAACAGAAAACACAGCCTTAACCTTGAAGTCCCCATATCCTGGCTAGAGGGAAGTCCACACAGCCCCCGGACCCCGGGGCACAGCGCTGACCTCACGGCCACCTCGGTGCCTACACTCCTTTCCTTGCCAACTCCACAAGAAGGAATTGCAGAGCCAGCTAAAGCACCAGCAGGAAAGGGCTATGAAGAGGAGGCACAGGGTTACGGCGACTGTAAGAACAGTCTCCTGAGCATCCACAATTAAGCTAGCCTTAGCCCAGCCCCACGGAAAACAGTTATTTCTTATTGTTTTTCTTAGGTCTTCTTCATGGTCACTCATTTTCAGCTACCTAAATCGTCTAGCTGAAAATGAATACTGAAGAGATAAGCAGCAACAGGTCAAGGTGTTAGGGGAGATAAAGTTTGTCCAATGTGTTAGCAAAATCACAGTTCAGACATGAATACTTTTCTCTTTGTGGAGCAAAAAAGCATCCGTGCAAGAAGATTCTGTTGCTCTGACAAATTACTTTCTACTTATACTAATAAAAATAAATCACAGGGAGAATTCAAGAGCTCTAAGGGCTTGGTGACTTCTGATTCAAAGGCAGCAAAAACACCAGGCCACTGCTTCCAGTGGGCACGCCCCTCTGGCCCTGCTGAGAGGCCACTTGACCCCCACTGCGAGAAGGATGTGCCATAGCAAGTGGACGAAGCTCCTTGAAGGTAAAGAAAACTGATTCTCCTTAACTAGACATTACCAGAGGACTTAGAAACTCAGGAATGTGATAACATACAAGCAGAAACAATTTTGTCAGCATTAACAACTGAATCAATTGTTAGCCTAGACAAAATCTACAAGAAGATGAATACACAAGCTCAACAAGAACACACTGTGTGACAACTGACCGATTTGGTCATGAAAGACATGTTTGTTCGAGAGGAAAGTAAATTCAAAAATCTAAGAGCAACGAGTAAAAAGATAAAATTCTAAATTAAATAACCACTGACTAAAGAAGAAATGAAAGCAAAAAATATACTAGGCATCAACTGAGAGATGACAATGTTTACAGATCAAGAAAAGTTACAGAAGAAATCATGGAATTTATTAAAAAAAAAAAAAGACAACCGAATCAAAGGTTTTATTTCAGAAACGGGTAATAAAATGGACTAAACTATCTGATGAAAAATGGGTAAGAATCTAACAGAATTGAGACAATTTGTTATCATGCAACTTGTTTCTTCACTTGGTTGGTACTAACTGTAGGATTTTACTAATACAGGAAATAATTAATACAGGAAACAACCATAATCCTATTAAGCACCTCAATGCACTGTTTTTCAGTCTATATAAAGATGTAGGAAATACTAAGAGGGCATAATAAGTGTTTAATATAATCAGGTCTACTGGAAGGAAACTTACCATAGACAGGATTTCTTTGGAGTATAAATGGACTAAAAAACATGTTTTGGAATGGACACATCTATTTGACTTTATTTATGATGCCAAGTTGCCAATCCATACCTGGTTAGTTAGAGGTAGAAACACATTCATTTTGATTGAATTCAGGAATACAAACACAGTTTCTTTGTGTTTGCTCGATACTTTGCAGTCTGTCTCAATGAAATCAAATTGTCCTTTTCTATTCACCACTGCAAATTAGTTAACTGTTCATTCCAGCTATACATTCATTGTATGACTCTGCTTCATGATGGTTATTTCATTTCATACTTTCTATAAAATAAAAGATGACTATAGCTTGTGTTAAAAAAAATAAATCATAGGAATGCACCTTTTGACCAGTAAAATTTCACTAAACAATCTCATCATACCTCAGTAGAATTTGTCTTTCAATTTCATAGGCTTTTAATCTGAAAAAAAACAATAACTTATGGATTAAAAAGTTTTCTGTTTAACTGACAGGAAAAATATTATAAACATGATTTTTGAATAGAGAAAATGAGATGCAAGTAGCAGTGCTTTCTTCACTGCTATAATACTGCATTTTTAAAAGTAAACACAGTACTAATCATCATTTTGATTCCAGTGAATAAAAACTTAAAACTGAATTTATTAATCAATTTGGAAATCTGAAGCCAAAAGGATCCTTTAACAGTATTGCCTAATAGACAAGTCAATCCTAAAAAGCTAATCACACTGCAAAATTTTGGCCTAATTAAACTGGCTCTCGCTGATACTCTGTCTTTTTTTGTTTGGTTTCAATCTGCCATAACAACCAAGGTTAAAATTACATGTAAACAGAAGTATACAAGGCTTGATGAAATTGAATATGGAGGATTAAGCATTTAAAAAGTCTGGGTTATAATTCTTATTGCTACACAAGTTCTACTGCATAATTAATTTACAGCAGCCTAAAACTTTTCAGCAACAAAATTATATTAAAAAAATATACCATTATCCCTATATGTTACATTAATTGTAATGTAACATATCACAACCACTTAAGCCTTGCATTAACTTAGAAAAGAATAACTTGTCCCTGAAAAACTCTAAAGAGTGATCATATTTCAATCAAAGCTGTCCTGAACTAACTCATAATCAGCAGTGACTACATTTTGTCACTTCTTTGCTCTAACATGAGTAAAAGTGATGATAATGATTTTTTGAAAAGAGCCTAGAGAACCTGCATCCAATTATGAAGTGGACTTTTAAACCACCACTGGATTTTTAGAATGTTTTTAGCTGTCAAACATCCATATAGGTGAAACAGCTGAGGGAACAAACTGCCAAACTTGCCCAAACTACTTTTGTTCCATAGAATTTGATCCCTTCTAAATCGACAACAGCATACAAACTTAGCTATGAAGAATTCAGCCCTTATAAATGAAAACAAACATAATAAACCTACGGGAGGTTTAAAAGTAACTTCATTTGTTTTTGTATATTCAAGTGTAATGCTTCTGTAAAAGATTAAAACATACGTTTCAACTTTATCAGATATGTCAATTTCCATTTGCTCCTAACCTGCCACTAATACATAGGTTCAGTGGGCTGCTCCAGGTGATCATGGAGAGAGATGAAGGTATCAGTGGAAAAAGAGCACGGATACCACGGCATTTATCCAAACAGTATGAGACCCGTCTTTGCATCCCTGAAGTAAGAATGGCCACTTTCTCCAATTAATTTGCTCTATACTAAATAAAGCAGCACTGTCTGTGAAGAGTTACTCCATACCCATAACATTTCACTACTATAGTTACCAATTCAGAAGTTAAAAAAAAAATACAGACCAAATCCATGTACCCGTGATCCTTTGTATCCTAAAATGTAGAAATATTCTTAGTTTTAACCAAGAATTATATTGGAATGAAGTAAAACATCTTTTAAAGTAATTTTAAGTATACTCTTATTTGTTACTACATTTCTACATAGATTATTTAATATTGCTTGTGGACATAATTTAATTGATAATAATATATCATAATGTCAACCATTACAGTGATCCAGAATGAGATTCTGGCTATAGAGGGAGCTTAATTATTAAGCAACACTTTCCTAAAAAGCTTCTGTATTTCTGATTGGTAAGAAAAACAAAAAAAAGAGCGTCTCTCATTGAAATAACACTGACGTTCAAGCTCGGGCCCCCTTCTTTGTGTTCAACATAATTAACTCTCTAGGACAAAATAATGAAACATTAAGTCACATTAATAAGTTACAGTCATCTTCAAGAAAACTCGATGGGCAACTCTGGTGTTACAGTTGTGTATCTTGGATCCAACTTAGGGATGAAGTCCCGAAAGTGTTTAGATGCACCAGTACCAAAAACATCAAGCACTTTTCGGTTCATGACGGCAAATCTGTAAAACAGAGGACACAGGGAACAAGTACTTAATGAAGTTTATAAAAGAAGATGATTCACTCCATTTGACTTATCTTTCATGGGATGGGAAGACCGAAAAGGCTGACACGGCAAAAGACTCAATGGCAGATTCAAAAGTCACTTTGATACTCTTCCTCAAGATTCACTGTCTCATATTTTCTTTAAAAAGATGATAATCCCCCAAACTGAAACCCCAGAGATTACCATCATTATTTCAAACCCTTCTAGAATCCTTTCCACTAGATTGTGTCAAATAGAAAAATAGGTTCATTGTGATTTTTCTGATGAATAAAATCACAAGAAGCTAAATGTATAATGAATGAGCTAACATTTACTGACAAGCAAAGGTATTAAACGTAATTCCTCTCATAATTGAAATTTTAATGTCTCACAGTCAACAGAAAATACATCCAAATGTGACTGAAGGGCAAACAGCATATAGGTTTTCAAATTTCTAACAGACACAACATAGTAAAAACACACCCTCATTTTATCCATCACCTAACCTAAGAGATATAAAACTTTTAAAAGACATATTTTAGCTAATGTGCAGGATGGACCTTCTGTGTCTCTGTGCCTGATCATAAGCCTTTCTTTTCTGGGGAAGATACCAGGGTGAAATTAGTTTTGAGTCATTGGCCAGTATCATTATTCCAAGAGCCAATAAACGTGATTTTTAGATCCTTCCCAAAGTATGTTCCCTTCTGAAATAATCAACTGGTTAAACTCATTGATGTGCAAAAAAACCTAATGACAAAGAAATAAATGATTAAATAATAATAATATAGAGGATACACAGTGTCATGGCTTAGAGGAAGAATTCTGCAGTCAGACTGCCTGGCTCATATCCTGGCTCCCTCCTTTCCTAGCTCTGTGATTCTGGCAAGTGTTTAACCTCTGTGTGCCTCTCAGTTTCCTCACATTGTAAAAGCAAGATATTAATAGTACCTATCTCACAGAGCTACTTTAAGGATTAAACACATATGTATGTATATGTATGTTGTATGTGTGTATGTGTGTATCTTAAAACCATTTCTGGGACATAGTAAGCACTATACAACTGCTCGCTATTACTAACATTAATGGCAGCTGCTATTTACTGAATGCCTACTAGGTGCTAAAGGCTGCCACAAACATCTCGATTTTCCCACAAAATACATATTGTTGTTTCATTGAAGAGAGAAACAAACTTGAGGCTCATGATGGGAAAGAATTTTCCCAACCGGTGACACAGCTAAGTGTATCACAACTGCAGTCAAACCTAGGCCTGTTCAATTCCCAAGCTCATGGTCTTTCTATCAGGTCAACCTGCCTCCCAAAGAATTAGATTATAATCAGGAAATGCTAACAACAACAATAATAAAGAATATGACAGTAAAGGCAAAGAAAAATGTGCTTACAAAATCAGGCAACAGAATATGATTATTTTTCCAAAGTGGAAATCAGTCAATTGTTCAGGCATGATTTCTAATGAATCTGTTTCATGTTTTTAATCAAAAAGAAGAGATCAAAAATTTTAAAAGTGAGACTTAAGAATGTTATATAGTAACTTATCAGCAGTTTGCAAGTCAACATATTAATCTAGAACACTTAAAATATCTAAAATAATACAGGGAAAAAAATAGTCAAAATAATGTTCACTAAAAGAATGTCCCATGTTATTCTTATTAAATTTTAGGTCATATTTGATTTATAGCTAGATACCTACTTTACCACTGAAAGAATATTCCCTCAAGTAAACGAAAAGATTCAAAATCTTTTTTATTGAAATTGCTTTTTTTCTATGACCAGCTAAAACATCTCAGTCACTTACCTGCCCTTGGTGAGCCTTAAAAGGAACTTCCAGTAAGATGGTCGCAAGGTCTGAACTTCCATGACAGCCTAAGATTAGAATATTCAATCTGAGATTTCTTTTAGTAAACAGCAAATATTATCAGCAGTCTTAGGCAACAGAACATATTTATCTCTATTTTTATTGCTCACTGTATTTAAAAAACGACAGTGATGACAGTAGTAACAAAAACATGTATTAATGTTTAAGTTGATAACTCTCAAGAATCTTTGTAAATATGCCTTCAGATAGGAATATTGCTCATGGAATAATAATTGAGTTAATAGTCATTATTATTGGGAAGCATTTACTAGATACCCATTAGATAGCTGGCACTTCGCTAGTTATAGTAAGTTTAGCAACTTGGGAGCATTACTGTGAGAAACTGCAAATAAAAGCTGTCTCCCAAACTTTGCAAAAGCCCTAAGACCATTAACATCAATAACGGTGATTGCAGAACTTAAAGAGATTGAACGATGCTTCTATTAAACTAGATTCTACCCCTATCCTCACTGCCTGAGTAATACTGGGGAAAAGCAATTATTCATATTTATGCCCATGGTATCTTTTTTTTGAAGTAAAATTAAGTTAGGGCATTCTAGCCAAGGTACTAGAGTGATAATTCTCCTACAAAAATTGCACTCTATTTAAACCTAAAAATTGTTGTGTTCATAAAACATGACCTAGCCCACTAAGTTAACATGTTTAATGATTTGAAACTTGAAAACTATCTTGCTAATAAAACAAAAAAAGCATAAAATGTAAAAACTGGAAATGTTCCCAGGCCTTTATTTTTCCCTCATTGGTTTAATATACACTAGAAACAGAAATAATTCTACTTCTCATTTCAAAAAGTTATACTTACTGCCTGGAAGCAAATTGCCGTAGAGATGGAATAGATGATAGTGTCTGCATGGGGAAAATAGGGAACCTTTCCTGCTTCAATGCCTTTGAAATACATTGTCTGCAAAACAAGCACACAGCGCAAGATTTATAAAGAAAACAACTTTAAATAGCATTACCAATAAGGTGGAGTGATATGTTCCCTATCTACAACTATTTTTTCTACCTTTCAAAATCCTAACAGTCCTTTCAGAGCTCAAATCATAGGTACATCTTCCCTGACTTGTTAAGTGTCAGCCCTTCCCTTTCCTGCATTCACTCACCCCAAACCCCAGATGCCAGTAATAATACTTTTCTGTGAAATTCAACAGCACTTTATTTCTACCTCTTTCATGCTATTTATTCTTCACTGCTGTTTGTACAATGCTCAAGTCCTCCCTTCTCTGTTAGATCTATTCATTCATTCATTAAACATGTACTGGTGTAAACCCGATTAGTGCATAAGAAATAACTAACACACTCTAATAAGGCTACAAGATATCTATATTGATTAGATGTGTAGATCATCACATGTGTATGTATGTATATCTATGTTTATCTCAAATATATATATATATATATATATATATATAGGCTCCCCAGAGGAGAGAGCAACTACTCTGTCTAGGACAAAGGACCAAGGAGAATTTCAGAAATGACTACATTGAGTAGTGGGCATCTCAAACCATCTGCAGTGAAGAACCACTTAAAAAAAAAAAATTTCCATCTATCATGGCCTGATGCTTTTATAATACAATAAAAATGAATTACTAGAAGTGAACCAAATTTTCACTATTACATTCAAAAAACAAATTACTCCATCGAGTTGCTATAAGGTTTCCAAATGCTTCCTCTCAATTTCTATCCTTTCCTTGTCATGAACTGGTATGGTAATGAACAGTTCATAGACCAGCACTAGTCTGCTGACCCCACTTTTAATACTGCTGCTTTCTAAGAGGCCTAACATCAAAAACTAGATAAGAGAGGAAAAGCAGGGGTAACAAACAGGGTGAAAATACATGATATGTATGGGGAATTTCCAGCAAATTTATATGGATGGAACAAAGGATAATTCATGGAAATGGGTTTTCTGGAACGTAGGAATGCTAAAGTGAAACAAGTAAGAAGAAAGATGACCAAGACAGAATGGTGTTTCAATAGGTTGGAGGGAGCTTTAAGAAGATATGAGTGGACCATGAAATAAAGAACATAAAATAATTTTTTCCAAAAAAAATGTTGTTTATACAGCTGATTTTTAATTAATATTATGTATTAATATAGCATTTTAATATAAAATTAACTTCAATCTGTAAGATATGTACAAAGAGATTTATAATCTACTTCAGTAACAAGATAAACATGGGCCATTATTTTGAAAGTAATATGATAATATATTACAAGGTACAGATATACTGTAGTGTATTCCTGTTAACAAAAATGAAATTCAGATGTGGTAGAATGGCATCATAGAAACGTTATGTGAAACAGGTATCTCTTGATATATGGGATCATTGTGTTCCTAATTATTTCCTACAATAAAACTTATCTGTTGACCTAGAGTCTAAGTTAATGAAGAGTTGGGACTGTATTCTATACTTCTATATGCTTACCAGCACCACCACAGTAATGGGAACATAATCGATACTCAATAAATATGTCTTAGAAATATTTTTTTCCAAGAAAAAAGTTGTCTATACAGGTGATGTTTGCTTAATATGCATTACATAGTAATACAGCATTTTAATATAAAATTAATTAATATAAATATATTCTCTCACTCCCCTTTTCCTCTCTATTAGCAAGTCCTGCCAACTCTATCTCCTAAACTTACACCAAATCTGTGTACTTTTCTCCATCTCTACTGCTACCATCCTGACACAAGCCACCATTTTCTGCCTGAGACTAACGGTTCTCTCCCAGATTCCAGTCTTGCCTCTAATCCATTCTCTATGTAATAGCCAGAATATTCTTCTTAAAATGTGAATTAAATCATGTCATTTCCATGCTTAAAGCTCTCCAATGGCTTCCAAAGGCATTGAGAAAAAATAAATGCCTCCTCCCCTACCTCTTTCTCTCTCTCTCTTTCTGTCTCTCATTTGGATAAAACAAATATGTAATTTTCTTAATGTCATTAGGGACACAGATTTTTCAGTGAGATAAAACTTTTAAAAAATCAAACAAGTTAAATAAAATCTATAACCTGAACTTTGAATTGAAAACATCAATGTGCTCCTAATTATTTTCTCTTTCTCTGAAAAGAAAGGGAAAAAAAATAGGATGCTCTAACTCTGTTCACTGGAAAGGCCAAGAAACAATGACTAGCCTAGGAGCAAAAAACCTTTAGCACCCAAACTAAAGTTTTCTAAATACCATTTCTCACCAAAAGAAACTAGGTGCCATTGGAGAAGGCTGATTCTATGTCTGGAGCAGGAAACCACCCAGGTGAGCCGGGAATATATCTTCTTTTATCACAAAGCAAGAAAACTATCAAAGATACCGGCATTACGTCAAAGAAGAAACAGGAGTCAACTTGAAGAGGCTCTCATGGCCAAAGATGGGGCAATTTGAGCAATTTGACTAATGACTGCAATAGGTTGAAACAAATCAAATATGTTAAACTCCGTGTCTTCATAAAGACACCTGACAACAAAGACTTACAGGTCAACTTTGCAGGATGCTAGGGACTAACTCATTCCAAACATTAGCAAATAAGGGGAAGTAATCAAGCACTTTATTATGACTTTGTGAACAGACGATCTCACAGTAACCAAACAGCTGAAAGGGAAAGTTCTTTTTGAAGAATTCCCACTAATAAATGCAGAAGAAACAATAATATTAGATTATGATGATTTTGCAACCCTCAGTGAAATAATAAACCCTGGTCATTAATGGCTGCTAAAACAATAGGGTAAAAGATGGGGAACCTTATGTTGGCTCTATCAACACTGAGCCCACTGATCCATCTTAGCATCACAAAAAGAGAGACAACCCGACATTTTTGTGTTTCCTAATGTGATGTAATAGGAATTCACACACACAGTAAATGTGAAGTTTGTCTGCCACTACCATCCCCCTAAAAGAAACTGAACCTGAACTTGCTTAAGGCTCTAGATCTAATTTACATTTTACAGACAATACATGAGTTAAAGGAACACATTATAACACCACCAGTGAGGATGCAATCAACAAAATCCAGAACGTGGGAAATTCCAAAGAACTAATAACCTAGATCGTCAACAAATAAATGGCAAGGAAAAAAAGAAATGGGGAAGAAAAGAAGAAAGGGTGAAGGATAACTATTATAAACTAAAAAGAGACTTTGGATCTCAACTAAAACAAAGGGATTGCAAAAGACATTTATGAGGTAATATTGAAAATGCAAGCTCTAATTGGATAATGATAATATTAAAGAATTACCAGGTTTTTAAAATTTATGACATGTATTTTGATTATACCCTGATAGCATTGGTGATTTGTTTGTTTTTAAGGAGTCCTTACTCTTTAGTTTTATTTTTTAAGGACTCTTTCTCCTCAGTTGTTTATGGATGGAGTGATTTGATCTCTGGGATTTGTTTTAAAATAATTTGGTACTTAGGGGTTTGGAGCAGTATAGGTGAAAGGAGATTGGCCAAATGCTGTTAACTGCTGAAGCTCTACGATGGGTACATGAGGGTTATCACATTATTACTTCTATGCTTGTGTATATTTGAAAATAACACAAAGAAAAAAGAAGAAATAGGAGAACTGACTTTGTAAGTACTTTTAAAGGATTAGAATTTGCTTTTGAAACTGGGATATATATTTACTACTAAAGCAGCTAAAAAGCTCTGTATCCTTTGCTTGTATGTGCTTAAAAATGTTTGCTTACCTCTACCAATTTGGAAGCTAAATACATGGAAATTGTTGTGCTTTTATAAAACATCATTGATATTCCCGCCAAAAATCCTGAAACAACAAATAAGGCAAAACTGATCAGAACTCAAAGTATTTCTTTGTTATTAAGTCACTCAGAAATGTTGATTCACTTAAATAGGAAAGAACTGATTCGTAGCACTGCCTTTTGTTACAACAAAATCAAGGACAGTAATATAAGGGATGACATTAAAATGGTGTGAATTCTTATTTATTATCACATAATTTTAAACTTAAAAGTTGACCTTTATAGAGTTAGGAACCACAGTTCTGATACACATATCACAAGAAACTACATTCTAAATTTAACTTTTAAAAACAGCAGTGGTCTTGCCAAATAACAATGATTTTTTAAAATAATTTTTTAAAGGTTACTGGTATCATTTCTGATTTTAAGTGGAAATAGTCATTCATCTATTCTCCTAACAGCTCAAATTATGTATAGTGCTGTCATCACACTTCCCTCCATTGCTTTCATTCTATAAATGGAAAACCAAGGGGCTTCCCTGGTGGCGCAGTGGTTGAGAGTCCGCCTGCCGATGCAGGGAACACGGGTTCATACCCCGGTCTGGGAAGATCCCACATGCCGCGGAGCGGCTGGGCCCGTGAGCCATGGCCACTGAGCCTGCGCGTCTGGAGCCTGTGCTCCGCAATGGGAGAGGCCACAACAGTGAGAGGCCCGCGTACCGCAAAATAAATAAATAAATGGAAAACCAAGGTGGTAGGAGGCCTGGAATACTAATAGTAGGGATATTACTATTAAATATCTCAAAAATTGTCTATTTAACATAAGTAATACATATACTGAACTCACAGAAAATGTTTAGTTTTTATTTTTATAAAATTACTTGAGTTCCTAAAAAAATTATTATTAAAAAATACATCACTTGCCAGTGGTAAAATCAGAATATTTTAAGAAATCTAACTGTACTTCCATTAGTCACTTATATAATATTTTAAGTCTTTATGTTCTTTTGTGACACATTCCCTAGAATTTCTGGCCTGTAGCAGGACAGATACCCAAGTCATTATATTGCCAACCCAAAGCATCAGATGGCAAGAGAGCCTTGATATGTTAAACCTCACAAATACAAAATGTTTGTACTAGTGCCTTAATGGGGATTCTATTACAGAGAAAGGAAGATACAAAGAAATCAGATGAATTTGAAAACCATGTCTGCTCCATTCCTACTACTAATTGATGCAATAGTAATATATGTATTTTATTATTGCTTTACCAGCTATAATGGCATGCAGTTCATCATCCAGATTTCTGACCCAGCGCAGGAAGCAACTAGTACCCTGTATCAAGAAGAAAATACAATGACTTCAGTTGTTTCAGTTCTAGGAAAAATGCATGTAACATCTGTAATGGGTGAGTCATTAGCTGACCTTGGAGGCAAATTGGTGATCTTATTTAAATCAAACTGAATATATGATTGGGAAAATTATGAACAGTAACCTGTTATAATGTTACTGTTTGGATAGACCCTATTAAGAAATTACACATAAAATGTTCATTGTAATGATTTTTCAAAATGAATTAAAAAATTCTACTTTTGCTTAGATGTAGGATGCTGGGAAAGTATCACTCCCATTCTAACAAGGAGAAAAAGCCAGATAAGCTACAACTCTGTCAAGTCAGAATCCTATACTTAGAGAAAACATTTTTCAATATGAAGGTGAAATAAAGACTCTCTCAGAAATTTCGCACCAAGCTGGTGGGTAATCCCCATGTCGGTGTGACATGCTAGCTCGGAAGTGTTTTCTGCTGCTGTCATGGTTCGTCCGCTAAACTCATCGTTGCTGCGTCCCAGAACACAGAACATCGGCAAGTTCGGGGACGAACCATCGTCAAGAACGGGGACCTGCCCTGGCCCCCGCTCAGGAATGAATACAGGTATTTCCAAAAAATGACTACAACTTCTTCAGTAGAAGGTAAACAGAATTTGGTGATTATGGGTAGGAAGACCTGGTTCTCCATTCCAGAGAAGAATCGACCTTTAAAGGACAGAATTAATATAGTTCTCAGTAGAGAACTCAAGGAACCTCCACAGGGAGCTCATTTTCTTGCCCAAAGTCTGGATGATGCCTTAAAACTTATTGAGCAACCAGAATTAACAAATAAAGTGGACATGGTTTGGATAGTGGGACACAGTTCCATTTACAAGGAAGCCATGAACAGGCCAGGCCATCTTCGACTATTTGTGACAAGGATCATGCAGGAATTTGAAAGTGACACATTTTTTCCAGAAACTGATTTGGAAAAATATAAACTTCTCCCAGAATATCCAGGTGTTCCTTCTGATGTCCAGGAGAAGAAAGGCATTAAGTACGGATTTGAAGAATATGAAAAGAACAGTTAATATGAAAGTGTTTTCTGATCTATTTCAAGCCTCCTCCTTCCCCCCAAAAAAAAATTATGTATTTTTTGTTGTAAAGACTTTTGTTGACTTTAGATCTATGGATAATTATTTCTAAGCAAAGTACCTTTATTCCCCATTAATCTTAACTAGACTGTATCAGATACCATTTGTGAAACATTTCTTGCTGTAACTGCCTGAATGCCCATCAAGGGTCAAGAATAGGCTACCAGCACCTGCCTAGGGTAGAATATCTACCAAGACAGCCCAAAGTGGGAGAGTCCCCTGGTAGCATAAGTTGAAACCAGAGCCTATAGAGCTAGGAGCTAGGCAGATGGGTCTAAAAGTCAGAAATGGATTATAAATAGAAGAGCTAGCACTCAGTTATTAAAATTAGATCAAAAGAGGGACCATGAATTACTCTATATCACACTTGTGAAAAATATTCTGTTCACTCAGACCGGGAGTCAATAAGTTGAGAATGCCAGGATATTCCACACGGATAGTAAAGAGGCAGGTATGACACTATCTTTTCGGTGGTTAAAGGAGGAGGTCTGAGACCTCAAAAGACTTTGTTTTTGATCTTCAGTGAGATTCCATGGGATGTTACAATGATAAAACAAGAATTGGCTGCTCTTTACAAAAAAGAATAATCTAATATTAAGCATAATGGCTAAAATAAAAATTCAAGGAGGTAATAAATTGAGAATGAATATTGCTAGAAACCAAAATTAGTAAGTTAGAAACGAAACTTCACAGAATTAAAAAATGAAAATTAAAACATGTTTTATCCATCATGTTAGCAAAGATTTAGATTAAATCCAAAAAAAAAAAAAAGAGCATTTTCTGCCTTATAAATTGGGACAACCTTTTTAGAGTGTAAGTTAGCAATATCAATTAATATTCAAAATATTCTGGGTTTGGACCCAGAACTTCCACTTCTAGAAATTAATCCTGAACAAAGAAATGGACCCAAGAGTATTTGTTGCAACATTTTTTTTTTCAAACTTGGAAAGAGCCCAAATGTTGATAAATAACTAACCAATATGTCTATAAAATGTAACATCTGCAGCAGTTAAAAAGGACAAAGTACTGACAGATAAACGCCAAAAATTGCTAAGCAAAAGAAGCAAATTGTGTATAATACTCAAAATGTTTAATAAATGTTAATGTGTGGGGGAAAAAAAAAAAAAAAGACTCTCTCAGACAGATAGAAGCTGAGAAAATGCACCACCAGCAGACATGCATTACCAGAAATGTTAAAGGTCGTTCTGCAGGCAGAAGGAACAAGATACCAGATAAAAATTTAGGTATAAAAAAAAGAGATGAAGAGCTCTGGAAATGGTAAAATGAAGGTAAATTTAGAAGACATGTTATTCTTACCTTTGTTATAAAAATGAATCAACTGTCTAAAGAAGTGGTCAGAAAACTATGGCCCACTAGGCAAATCTAGCCTGCCACCTGTTTTTACACAGCTCATAAGCTAGAATATTTTTACACCTCTCAATGGATAAAAACAAAAAACAATAATATTTTGTGACAGGTGAAAATTATATGAAATTCTAATACAGTGTGCTAAATTTTTATTGGAATACAGCCATGCTCATTCATTAATTTATATATTGTCTATGGCTGCTTTCACACTATAACATCAGAGCTGAATAGTTATGAGTGAGACCATATGTTCCACAAAACTTAAAATATCTACTCTTTGGCCCTTTACAGAAAAAGGTTTCTGACTCCTGGTCCAAAACAAAAATATCAACAGCATATTGTGGGGTTTATAACATATGAAAAGATAAATGAATTGCACAAAGGATGGGAAGGAGGAATTACAAGTATGATGTGGTAAGATTCTTACACAGTATATACTGAAGTGGTATAATATTATTTGAAAATATTGACCAATAAATTAAAAATGTTTATTATAAATGTTAAGACAATCACTAAATTTTAAAAAGACATATAAATAATAAGTCAATAGTGATGACAGAATATAAAAAATACAAAAAAATTAATATAAATTTAAAATACATAAAAAATACCCCCAAAATCCAGGAGACAAGAAAAAAATGGAACAAATATAAAACAACTAATAAGAAAGTAGATACAAACAGATATAAACTCAACCATATCAATAACTATATTAAATGTAAAGAGTCTAAATATACCAATTAAAAGACAGTGATTACCAAACTGGATACAAAAGTAAGAACCAACTATATGTGGTCTAAAAGAAACCAACCTTTAAACTGAGGTCACTGAAAGATTAAAGAAGGAAAATATACCATCAACTATAATCAAAAGAAAACTGGAGTAGCTATATTAATAGTAGACATAGTAGACTTCAGAACAAGGAGTATTACCAGGATAAAGAGGAACATTACAAAATGGAAAAAGGGTCAGTTCACCAAGAAGACACAGAAGAAATAAGGTTTGTTTGCCTGACCTTCTCTTAATTACATTCTTAGCAAGATGCAAAAAATTGATAAATTTTTCAGAAATCACATATGGCTTTGGAACATGCTGTATGAATATTTTTTATAATAGATTTTCTGACCCAGTTGCATTTTCCTTAGTTTAATTACCATTAGTTTCTATTACCTAAGCAAATAAGTAGCAAAAATGTAAACAAACAAAAAAGCCTATGCCCTCAGATATGCTGGATGGTGGAGAATAACCAACCTGGGCTAAAAATGTTGGAGATAATCCACATATAAATATTTAAGAGTTTATCTTAAGAGTAAATACAAACTCTATGACACAAGAAATGAAAAAGAATGTGAATATAAACATATTATCACCAATATTCTGTCCTATTAACTCTCGTACATATTCAAAGATATAAGTAATGCTTCCTAGTCAAACCATATTGAAAATGTTTTCAATGTTAGTAATATTTCATAACAAGTGATTAATTAACTATAGTTTATAGTTTGCCACTTTATCCTTTCCATTTCAAAATACTTTCTCCACATCTACCTTTTATAGGTAAACTTTATCATAAAATGAAACACAACCATCTTATCCAAAATAATTCCAGAATTCAGTTTTTCCCAGCATTTTCTTTTAACAACTGTGTGTGTGCACATGCACACACGCATGCACATGCATACAGGTCAACCTTAGTTAACACATTTTACCTTTAAATTTTGAATATAAATTTTAGATGTTTAATAAAATATGTCAGTAATATGATTTACATATTAGTGATTCCCATTAAACAAAAGGCCATTACTCCAAATTGCAGAGTGCTGTGTCACAGATGATCCCTATATATGTGTTTAGGTGGGTGCTTATTATATATGTGTGGGTACATTTATAGGAACATGCAGAAAGAGGTGGTAGAATGTTAACTTTGTTTATTTCAGAGAATATAGTAGAAAGAGTGAATGGGAGATGGAAAATAAGTCATTGCTTATATCAGTTACAACAGAAAATCCTTACTGTTTCTATCAAAGGTTGATATCAGCTAGGAGGGTCTGAAAATGTTTAAATTAATAATCAGGTAGTAAAATTATTCCGAAAAAACAAATAGATACATCTCTTTTGATGTTAGAAATATCAGGAAGTTCATATTTTCTCAGTGACTACATTGTTGAAAAAAAGAAAATGAGTCTTTGAAAATCTTTAATATTATGTATAAATGCAAATATATCTACACTTTCAAGCTTTAAGAGAAGAAATATCTCCAGCCTCTATTCCCAACATAATGTGCATATTTGGTGATGAGATATTTACGAATACTATAGAAAGAAGCATTAAAAAAAAATGACAGATGAGTTAAGGCCGTATCTCATTTTAACAACAGCCATGTTATTTATTTCTCACTTTTCTTTACTCTTCTGAAAGCCTTACCTTGTATATACTAACAAAAGAGCCCAGAAAAGCTCCGAGCTGGAAGTTTTCTTTATTGTAGAAGAGAGAAAGTAGCCGGGATGGCTGTGTAAACAGATGCCTAAATGCAGAGGGAATCCGGAGGCAGCACTGGATCAAGTATCCCACGCTAAACATTCTGATAAAACCCTAGAGAAAATTGGGAGGAAATTCTGATTTACAACCAAATTTTGAAGACCGATAGATATAAATTTTATTGTCGCAGAATCAAAACGGAACTAAAATTAAGACAAGTTTATATCGCAGCCATTTTCAAAATTAAGTCCTAAACCTCAAACAATTTTAAAACAATTGCCTTAAAAAGAAGCGTGAAGGGCTGCCCTGGTGGCGCAGTGGTTGAGAGTCCGCCTGCCGATGCAGGGGACACGGGTTCGTGCCCCGGTCCGGGAAGATCCCACATGCCGTGGAGCGGCTAGGCCCGTGAGCCATGGCCGCTGAGCCTGCGCGTCCGGAGCCTGTGCTCCGCAACGGGAGAGGCCACAACAGTGAGACGCCCGCGTACCGCAAAAAAAAAAAAAAAAATAAGCGTAAAATCTTGCAGCAAACATACTTTCTATGATTTACAAAGGCTTAAAAAGTCTCCCAAGCACTGACCAAGTCTATCTGTGCACCAAACTTCTACTTCTTGACATTCTGTTGACATAACTGGGATTTATAATCCCTAAACCACAAACAGTTTTAGAAACAAAAGCACTGCAATTCCAAAAAAAATAGTTAACAAAACCAAATGCTTTTGGAAATTTTGACAGAAAATGCCTCTTAATCATTAGTTTGAGCAGAGATTCTTTTGACAGAAAATAATTGTATTATCTGTTTAGACCTTTGGTGTCGACCATTTAAACAATCAAGTTTAAAGAATTTTCCAGGAAAAGAAATAATTCTATCTAGGTTTTTACTTCTGTGCTCAATGTGTCAAGCTGAAACATCTCTAGGGAATGGCAGCTTTAAGGTAAACTAAACAAAACCTGAGAAAGCAAATTTGCTACAAATCCACATTTGCTGTCAACATTTCTCCATATTACCTGCAACTATCTACAGTGTAAAAGGGAGGAAAGGATGACTAGTGTTGGTCAATTTCATTTCACTCTTTAGGAAAATGAAGTTTGATGTCACTTAATGGTGAGAGACTGAAAAATTCCAGTCATCTCGAAACAAAATATTATCAAAAAGAACAGTATTTTATACATGATTCAACCAATACACTGTAATACTGAACTCCCATCCTCCTCCTCTTTCACCCCCACTGGAATGGAAAAACGTCTACATTCTTAGCAGTGTTTGCTGCTAAGTTTCAAAGGCCAGGTTTGTATCTTCTGGATAGCAGCCTTCTTTTTAAAAAAAAAAAAAAAAAAAAGAGTTACTATGAAGAAACATTCATTAATTTATCTGAAACTACCTAATACCTGGTTAAAGCATGAAAATGAAATTGTCCAAACAATTAGCATGAATTATCATGCATTTGCTTAACTGAAACTGCCCAGTGGTTTGTTTAATGCCTGAAGTGGTCACACCTGTATCTTGTCACTGATAATATCATAATATTAACCTAAGGGTTCAAAGATCACACTCATGTTCAATCATTTCACACTATTTTCAAGAGATCTATTCATCCTTCCATCCATTCACCCTTTCACGTATTCAGGAAAGATTCAGTGAATGCCTTTCATGTGCCGAACATCACACTAGATGCTGGGGATAGAGTAGTGAAGAGGACACAAAGCTCTTGCCTTCATGGAGCTTCCATGCTCATTAGAGGAAGAGAAAATCAGTAAACAAATAAACATAAAGTAATTACAGATTACAATAAGTGTTGAGAAGGAAGTAATCAGGGCACTGGGAAAGAAATTAACAGGGCACCCTATATTAGACTGAGTGGTAAGGGAAGGCTACTGAGGATGTGACGTTTAAATAGACACAAAAGAGAAGGAGCTGGCATGAGAAAAACATTTCGGGTAGCTTGGACAAAAAGCACAAAGCCAAAAAAGAGATTGGCAGGTATCAACAAAAAGTTCGTGTGAATGGAGTATAGTGAGTTGGGGGGAATGTAATTCACCTGAATATTCACTCAGGGGTATGATTTAACATGAGGTGTAACTGAGTCTATGGAATAATGAGGTGCACTGTCAAAATATTTTACTATACTTGTGATATAAATTCCTCACCCAAATAATTCTACATTCATGGACATAATATTACAATGTATACATAAATTAGCAAGTGTATAGTACTGGTACACGCTTGAAAGAATGACTACATTTTTTCATACCTCAGTAATTCTAACTTTCTCGTATACTTTTTTAAAAATATCACCTCTCCTCTCCCCCAAATTTCTCAAATACCTCTAATTTAGTCAAAATGCTTTTCTTAGTTCCCCTCCTGAAGCTTCCCCTTGAACTAGAATTATGTCCAGTTGGAGGGAATAATAACCCTCTCTGGGAGCTGGTAGACTTTGAGGCAGCCGGCAACATTCTTTTTTTTTTTTTTTTTTTTTTGCCACTTTAAAAATGGGGCAGGAAATCAGATTTGGAAAGAGTGTGTCAGAAACTACTTCACAACTGAAAAAACACTCTACTGCTTCTACCCCTGGTTCTGTCTTTGAGTACTTTAAAGGTAAGTGTTGGCTTGGGTGAGTGCCACCATCAACACTCGGCCACAGACATTCACATTCATAGGCACTAATGTGATACAGTCCCTCCCTTTCTAGAGGGACGGTCAGGAGGCTGTCTTCTGGGTTGCTGTACAACTCTGCTCTTCTCATCATCAATAAAGTGGGGATCAGATGTTGTAAGAAAGAACATAAATTTTCTAAAGCATCAGGATTGTTAGAGCACCATCCAAAACTAAAGAACTTGTAGCAGATGGTGCCACCTGTGACAGACTAACTGCAATGAAAATTAACTTCCTTCTCAGAGTTGGTGGGATGGGGGGGATGGGGGGGCGGTTGCAGGCATGGGATGGGGGATGGGGAAGGAGCACGGCCCTGGTACACTAACATATTAGGGAGTGGGGAATTTATGTCAGTGGGCATAACTAACTTTCTTAATGTAGAACAACTGTGGACATGCTCCAGTTACCTTCATGCCTTAAAAACTGTAACAGCTTTACAAGTCCAAAACCAAACGCCACTGTCCCAGATTGTGCGGTGTATGTGAGTGACTGCTGATTCCTAGCACACAGCACAGCCCAGGGGCCTTGTTCTAAGATGTATTCCAATGAGGATACATGGCAAAGTACAAATTTTAATTTTAATTTGACTTTATTTTTCTCTTTTTTGTTGTTGCTGCTTCACCTTCTACTTTGTAAGTTTTACATTTATTAAGTAAGCTGATGTAAAAATTATTTAACAAAGGATCTGGTAAGTGAATACTAAAAGCTAAATTGTTATCTATTTCTCACAAGTGTCTTATTCTTCAAGTCAAATGCAAAGAATGATAGCAATGATTGTCAACTTTTCCATTTACTTTGAAATTATGTTTTAATAAGTTTTTTCTATACATATTCCCTGTGGTTATTAAAGTAGATTTTATATACTTACTTTAATGCAATAAGAGATGCAATTATCCTCATAGTGTTTGCAACATCTATGCCTTGGTCCATGCTTACATCTGAAATTAAACCAAAAAAACTAATATAATTAAAATGTGTGTGTGTGCGTGTGTGTGTGTGTGTGTGTGTGTGTGTGTGTGTGTTGATCTGCTTAAAACTCTCTAACCAAAAAAGGAGAAAACATTATCAACTCGTTTCTAAATGTGTGCATCTTTTGATTTCTTAGGACATACAGAAGCAAAGATAACAAGATTTTTTTTTCCCTTTGCTGCTCACCATTTGACACACTGTATAAGACATGTGACTGCAGTCAAAATACTTGAATGTGGAACAGAAAAGCCATATTGGTAAATATTTGTGACTAAATATGAAAAATATGTACATGTTATCTCTATACTCTGCCAAATCTTTTGGAAGCTTTAAATCGTTTATTGTAGCATATAATGGTCATTAATCATCCATGACGTCAGTACTTGAGCAAAAATCATAATGAGAATGTGCTCAAGTTACAGGAATTTATACTTAATTATATTTGAGAGAAAACATCTGGGAAAGAAACATGATATAGTATTAGAATTTAAAATTCAGTTTTTAAAATAAATATAGAAATAGAACATGCAGGAATTCAAAAGTAGGTTGTGATTTAACTGTAAACAACTTAGTCTTCCAGTGTTTAATAAACATTTCTGCTGGGAGGACTACTATTCAAGACACACTTATTTTAGTTATTTGGTATGTCTACTCCAGGACTATTTATTCACTCCAGGCGTAAAAAAGTAAGTAGAATATCTAATGTGGGTTTAACTCTCCCCCTTTCTCTTTGAAGAGTTCATGTTCCAAAATAAGCAGTCTTTATAACTCTTTCAGAATACAATTAATTAATTATCTTCAGGGTTGGAACACATTAACTCTTTTTGTTTATGATAATAACTTGCAGAGTGATATCCTAGCTCTCTAATTCCATTTGCAAATTGATTATAAAGACCTTCTCTGAAATTCAATGCTGCACTGCAGCTGGAGTATACAGGCAGCCTTTCCTAGTCAAGGGTGACAGCAATAGTTCATTCCTTATGTCATTAGAATGATATGACATATCTGGTCATGTGAAGTTGTTGAGTGATTAAAGCTAGGGGCCTGAAAAGGGGTGAATCAGAGAAGGACTGCCTTATGTAAACCATCACTCTTCATACTTCTAAGTGTCCTCTTCAAAGACATCTCTCAGCCATGGCTACGAGAACTACACAGAAATTGTTAAACTCTCTTTGCTAGTGAAGTTAAATTCTGTTATCAACTATACTGTCATTTAATCTTTCCTAGTCTTTCATTAAGATGGCTTCCCAAGTGCTGGACTGCCAGTCTCCTATGTCATCTGCTCTGCTTCTATATTATCCTGCACCTGCTTTCACACCAATGGACCCACTGAGGCTACTCTGACAAGTTCTGCCATGGCCCGATCGGCTCTGATACCCAAGGCTTCATTCACCCCCGTCACACATTCTCTGCATTCCCCTATGATTCTTGTTGACATGATTCCCATTAACGGGATCCCCTACCACAATTATTACTGCCGTCTACCATCCCTTTCTTTCCTTTTACCTTCTTCTGTGGTGTACAGAAGAAGAGACAGTCTTTAAATTCAGTAAAAGTTTTGAGTACCTACTCTGTGCTCGTGTATGTGAAGCAACTCCTACGTTATTTCATTTAATGCACGCAACACTCCTTAATAAAGTTAACTGATGAGGACTGTGGGATGCAGAGTGGTTAAATCACTTTAATCCCAAAGCCAGGAGGGGCAAAATGAGTCAAACACAGGTCTTCAGATTTCTTAAAGGGCGTCAGCTTCCTGTAGTTGATCCCCTAACTTTCTATATGCCTCCTCATTCTACACTCTCTAAAATAGCACTACAAGATTATTTTTATTGGCTGATATTCTAATTTTAAACCTTTAAATTTACTTTCTTAAATATTTGAAATGCAAATGATGACTTATCTGTATGAAACAGACTTCTTTGTATAACATACAAATAAAGATTTCTTATTTTATTTCCAAAGCCCTAAAAATTTCCACTCTTGCAAAATATCCTTCACTTAAAGTTTGCTCCTTATTATATCTATAACTTCTTAAATCTCTCTTGGAATTTTTCTTTCTCCTTTCCACACTTGAAACATTCGATTAGCACATATTAATCTGTTTCCTGAAGTTCCCTATTCTAGCCTCCTGCAACTCTGCTTAGTTTGAAATAGAAAAGTATTTCGATTTCATGTAAAACTATTTTAAAGGCAGATAGTGGTCTACAGTCCTGCTAGAAATAATAAACAACATTCACTTGCCATCGTGTGCCTTTTTATAAAACTCTATGCACAGTTTCTGGTAAAAAAAAAAAAAAAAATATATATATATATATATTATTACCTGAAAAGAAAACAAAAATACCTTGGCATGGTACAAATGTTATATAAAATGGTGACAAAATGTGCTAAAATATCAAGATAAAGAACTCACACTGAATCCACAAGCTTCCTGACTAGAGCAATTATATTCGTTCCTCTTGGTTTTTCCTCATGTTTCTCAGTCTTTTGTTCCACTTTTGCATATGCCGCCTCTGGTGAATAAGAATGTGTGGGAATTTCTTCCTTCCCAACAATGAACCTAAAGAAAAGAGCACAATGAGAGGCATTTTTCCCCTTAAAAAAAAAAAAAATCAGTGAGAAAATAAACTGATTTTGTTTATACACAAATACACTGTGGACAGTAAGTACCTTATCATTTGAAATAATATTTTCCACAATTTATATAAAACTAGTCATCCTTTAAAAATAGGCTTTTGAAATCTGAATACTCAGAAAATGTTAATAGCTGTTTATTTAACAGTGCAGGCATCTTAAAATCAAATACAGCATAGCTCTTTGATGAAACACCCTTTTAACTTAAGTCACCACTTTTTTAAGGTATTACACAACTTAAAAGTTTTTTCAAACAAAAAAGCAGATGAACTATTAACTTGGATCTACTAGTTAATGTCAAAATTTCTATTTTTTTCTCTAAAATGTACTAACAGTTACAATTGAATGCATTTCTCATTTTTTTACTCTAAATTTATATCTAACATCACTTTGAGTCATAAAACAGCTGCAGTGCAGTAGGTGGTCATCTATATGCACGTGAGAAATAGAGGGAAGTAAAGAATGAGAATCAGAAAGTGGTTAAGAGTCTGTGTGTCTTCCCCACATTATTAGAAAATCTTAAATTTGATGTTATTCTAATCTACTTACTTCTCTTTGGGAAAATCTAATACCCAGGAGAAGACACCATTCCTGTATCATCAAAACTGGACTATATTTTTCCAAAGACAGTACAAAGAAAACAGTACCAACCATTAGATATCACTCAATCAGTATCCTTTATCAGAGTTTTCATTTTTGCTGTTTTCACCTTCACTATAAGAGTCACTGCTCTTATAAAGAATAACTAAGCTTTCCTTAGCCAATTCTGCCTGCTGAACCTTCAGAAAATATTACAAAACATAGATAAAACAGGAGAACAATAACACGACACTAAAATTCTAGAACATGGGAACTATGGCAAATTTAAATACTCATAAAAGAGAGAAAAATTGTTACATCAACAAGTGCAACCCATCTCGTTAGGACAAACTTGATAAAACATCTAGTTTACCAAATTGTAAGAGGCGTGCAATTAGATTGTTTGTCACCAGATGGCAGCTGTGCCTCCTTGGTAACTGCTGGTCCAAAAGAATTTGGTTCCTAATTGTGGGTGTGAATGGAGAGTTTAGGGTCTGTACTACTACTCTTTATAAACAAGGTAAAACTATGCTAGAACAGATACAATATCTCTCATACCTTTTCTCCTAACACTGAAAGGAAAGTGTTGCTATTTTGGCCAGGACCTACCATTCGGATTAGAGCTCACTTCCTCGGAGAA
Organism: Physeter macrocephalus; assembly: GCF_002837175.3. NCBI lineage: Eukaryota > Metazoa > Chordata > Mammalia > Artiodactyla > Physeteridae > Physeter > Physeter macrocephalus. Next base: position 45,909,053 of record NC_041229.1, read on the forward strand.
GCTGCCCCTGCCCCAAGCTGGAGTGAGTGAGCCATCCTTCCTTTGTGCTCTCACAGCCCAGTGATCCCCCAGTACTGGAAGCACCTTTTTAGTAGTTTCCCTCTCCCACTAAACTGTGGGATCTGTAAGACTATATATACCTTCTTTGTTATTATATCCCAGTGCCTGGCATAGTGTCGGGCACATAATAAATATTTAGTTAATACCTAGCAAAGGAATATATAGTAATAGCGAGCATTTTCTGAGTATTTACTACATGACAGGCACAGCACTGAGCCTTGGACAAAGATTAAATCATTTAACCCTCATAGCAAAACACTATGAAGTAGGTACCGTACTTTCCATGACAGTTAACATGAAAAGGCATCTTGTCCACAATCAAAAATATCAGTAATTATTTGAACCCAGAACTGTTTAACTCTAAGGCCTGGGTTCTTAGTCACCAAACTTTGTACATTATTAACTATGTTTTAAACTACGATGAATCAGCCTTAGTCTACCTTCAGATTCCTGCACTGGCTCTTCTCCCGTGGTTCTCTCCTTGACTCTGTCTACTCCCCTAACTTCCACTATTATCTTACAGAACTAGCAAGAATGAATAACTATTTTTCCAGAATATTTTCCTGTAACACAGAGAAAATGTTAAGTGCAAATAGTCCAAGTCAGCTCTTCATTATTAGTGGATTTGAAGAAAACATACACAAATATCCGACACATTCTGAGTTTTGGCAAGGATTCTGGGAGTCTAAGGAAAGATGCAGGAACAATGGCAGAGTTTTCTCTCTAGGAAAACCAACTTTTGATTTTGTTACCAACTTTCAGTTTAAGTTGAAACTTAATTTAAGTGAAACTTAATTCACTTAATTTAATTAATTAAACTTTAAGTTTAATTAATTAAACTTGATTTAAGTGAAACTTAATCGCTTAATCTGTGAATTACACAGAATCTTATGTAGCCATTGCAACAACAACAAAAAGCTATTTTCTAATAAGTTTCATGATCTTTTAATGAAAAACATGACATGAAGAAATTACTGCTGTGTGTTATGATTTAGTTATCGTTACCAAAGAATTTCCACAACCAAAAATACTCTATTCAATAATAGGGAAAGTTTAATTTCCTAATGTATGTGAAAATGTTTGGTGAACTATAGAATTCAACACTAATGCTAACCAACAACTCTACAATATCGACCACGTGCCAATTACTGTGATAAGAGATGGGCTACGAGGTGAAAAGAAGACTCCAGTGACTCTAGTGAAGCCTATAATACAAAATGTGTTTGACAATGCATGAGTCCTGCCCTAACAAAGTCCGTAATCTGGTACCACACAATTAAGGGCTTCATTTTCCAGTAATTGTTCATGTGTAGCTTTGTCTTTCCAAGCTCCATAAACAGAGAGTTCTTGTAATCTTCTTTAATACCCCATACTGTAAGGCACATAATAGGCCCCCCAAATAGTGGCTGACTGACTGATTTTTAGGGGGAAAATTAACAAATTACTCTGTTAATGAAATGTCCACAAAGCCACTTTTGTGACTTTTAACATTGCTTGCAACTTAAAAGTGGAGTCTATAAATATTTATTACAATTATGTACGATATGACTTTTTAAAAACAACTTAACTTGTAAATTCTCTTAACATAAAGATAAATAAAATATGAAACTTACCTAAGTGCAGAGAATGTAAATCCTTTCAAACCATCTTTGCACCTAAAACAATAGAAATTTACAATGATAAAATAACTTGTTTTGAGATATAAAGTAGTAGTATTAAATAGCTATTAAATTTTTTCCTGAAAATGATTTTCTTTTAAAGGTGAAACTCTTTTAGTACAATGATCTGAGCAGTACAAATGGTCAAACAAACAACAAACAATGAACAAGCCATCTTACACAAAATGATTAAAATGATAATGCCTTCCCATGTCGTATTAACATAATTTAAGGCTCAATTCTCAGATTTGCAGGTTGAAGAGAGATTTAAAGTAAATCTTCTAAGGGATCCATGTGGACTTAAAATGAAGGCTGGGAGCGCAGTATTCTTCATTCTAGCCAATCCCTGGGGGAGCAATTTGTTGTGAAGAGAAAGACCACATACACCTGCTGGGTATTATGTACAGGTCAATTCAAGGTCCTGACTTCTTCTCCCTATTTATTAATTCAGTGAATGCAGAGCAATGTAGAGTTGGCAGGCACAAAAAGGCTTCAAGCTTAGTTAACAATTTTAACTTCTGAGTAAGTCCAATCAGAACAGATAATGTAGCAAGAGGAATAGGGGGTGGAGGAGGAGAGCACAGAGAGAAGATTCCAAATATTATTGAGTGCTTACTATTGCTGGGCATTGTTTTGGGCCCTTTATATGTGTCGTCTCATTCAATTCCACCACAACTCTTATGAATAGGTGTTTCTCTACTCCACAGCTGTGCAGAGGCCCCCCAGATGTGGTAACTTCCCCGAGGTCACAAAATAAATAGTAGTCAGAATTCAGGAAAAACAAAAAAAAAGACTTCATCTGTCTTAAAAGTTATGGTTTTCTCTTATACCTCCTCCTAAAACAGTGTATTCCTTTTAACTGGGGAAGACTCAAACTACATGGCAACTGGGGGAGCGGGGAGGGGGGATTCTCACATCTGCAAAAAGTATTTAAACAATATTTTAAAATGGGGGCATTACTATCCTGGTCTTAATGGTCTGCTCTATAGGTATGATCAAGTTACTAGAGAATATTTGGGTATCTAGTATCAAAATTCCTTGGAGAAACTATAAAGATTGGCGATATAATGATGCTCTAACATATGTTAATATTAGACACTGGATATTCTCAGACAAAAAGTACAGCCTTAAATCTAACTGGACAATTCTTTCTGTATGCCTTTTATATGAAAGGTCACAAAGGAAATGAACAAAAATATAAGAAATCTATCTAAAAATTTTTAAATATACATTTTTATTGGAGGACATATAGAATCTCAGGAAAAAACTTAATCCATGTGCACTGAGATGTTTTAAAGCACTTAAGAATTCAATTAAGCAACATAATCTACTTTGTGGTCATGTTAACAGTGCGAATGTAACCAGAGAATTTAGCTAACATACTATATAATTATCTACTCTGTATAGAATGAGGATAAAGGCAAAATAATTCATATGTTAAGCTTAAAGTGTGCATGGGAAAATTATAGCATTAAAATTCTTAAAGTTATCTGTTTCCATCTGAAGAAAGTGTTTCTCAGTAATTTAAAACCCATAACTGAGTAATTTCTAGATAGGTGGGGTGGTGAGGGGTTAGGCTGGGAGTCTATTGACTAGAAAACAGAAAGCAGATTGATTAAAAGATTATGTACAACTGGGAACAAGTTTTGGCTCTGGTATGTTATTGTTAAAAGATAGCCATTTGTCTTTGTGCAATGCTGAATAGATAAAGGATTCTGACAACTTGGTCTGGTCAGGATTGCATATTTGTGACCTTAAACAATAAATCTAACTGCAGACCAAACATCAAAAAGTAGCTTTCAAATATAAAAGGGCATCTACAAATGAATTTGCAATTTCATTATGATGGAAGTTTGGTTCTTTCAGCAGAACCCTGTGGGAAGCACTTCATATTGATAAAGTCTTAGCATGGATTCAAAAGGGGCTATTCTTCTTTCTATTCATGTGTATAAGGTCTGTTAATGTAATTGAGGGTCAGATGTCTATGTCAAAAGGACAAAAAAGTAATTATTCCCAGAAAAAGAATCTTTAAAATAGTAATACTGCCCTGCATTTTGACACCGAAAGTATCGTCTGAGCCCTAATCTAACTATGAAACACTATTGTAATCTGTGTTAAATGTAAAAAGTATGATATAAACATAAAGATTTATACAAAACAGAGACCATTAAAAGGTGCCTCACTATTTGATGGATTCCGTTATTATAATGTAAATCAAATCACATTCTCCATTCATGTATTAAGGCTCGCTGATTTATTCAACAAATATTGACGGAGTGCCTACTATGTGCAAGCACTGGTTTAGGTTCTAAGGATGTAACGGTGGACAATATAGAATCTCTGCTTGCATACCACTGACATTCTAGAAGGGGGAGAGATAGGATAAAAAAAAAAGTTAAGTATGTCATGTGGTGATAACTGCTATGGAAAAAAGCAAAGCAGGACAAGGGGAGAAACAGTGATCAGGCTGGGCCTTTTGTTTGTTTGTTTTTAACATAGTGTAGTCAGGAAGGGCCTCTCCGAGAAGGTGGAATTTGGTAATTTGATCAGAAACCTTACTAAATTGAGGGAAGGGCATTTCAGCCTGAAGGAAGAGCAAGCACAAAGCCCTTGATAAGGAGTCTGCATGGCATGTAAGGAGAACAGCAAGTGCATTACTGCAGCTGGAGGGAAGCAGTGGTAGGAAATGAGGTCACAGTAATAGCTGTGGAGGGAGCGAGTGGTCTACAATTCCTGTAGGCCCTGTAGGCATGGTAAGGACTTGGGAAGGTTCTTAGCAGAGAAGTGACAAGATCTGTCTTAAATTTTAAGATAATCACTTTGCTGGTTCGAAAATAGACTACAGGAGGGCAAGGTTAGAAGCAAAGAGGCTAATTAGGAGGAGAAATGACTGTGCCTGGACTAGATCACAGTGTCAGAGGTGGAGGGGAGTGGTAAGACTCTGAATGTATTTCAAAAGCAGAATTGGTGGAATTTCTTGATGGTTTGAATGTGGGGTACAAGAGAGAATTTACAAACTATTAAAATATTTTTGGTTTGAGCAAATGGAGGGATACAATATCCATTTACTGAAGTGAGAAAGACTGCAAAAGAAACAGGTTTGAGGAGAAAAATCAAAGTTTTGTTTTAGATATGTTAAGCTTGAGGTGCATGTGAGCTATAAATGGAAATGTTAAGGAAGCAAGCAGCTGGCTATATAGATGTGGGTTCAAGGGAGAGGTCTGATTCGTTTATAAGTAGTACTTAAATCCATGGGACTAGATACAATCATCTAGGAGTTAAGTGTCAATAAAGAAAATATTCAAGGACTGAGTATTTTTTATTCTAATGCAGAAAATCTTTTCTATAAAAGAAAAAAATCATTTCTCCTAATAAATCCATTCTCTAATATAAAGTCTCATTTTAATTTTTGAGTGTGCATAAACAAAATGCATTTAACTCATGTATACATAAACTTTCCTATTAAAGTCAGTCTATGCAAATGACATAAATAACTAGTATGACTCAATCCACAGTTACTGAATCTCTACATTTGCAATGTTCTGTGCTATGTATGATACAAAACAAAGCCAGGAGAGACAAAGAGGAAAAAGAATTTGCAGCATTATATCAAACAACTTAGCTGATAAACAACTAATCATAGAGAGTCAGGTTGGAATTACATATTATATACAAGAAAGTATAAAGAAGTTTAACGTTATTATTATTAGAATAATACTCTTGGTCAATGCCAGTGGGAGAGAACCCACTAAGATAATTTTTTTCAATTAGAAATATAAATGATAGTAAAATGAACAATTTTGCCCCAAAAGATTCTTTATCTCATTCTTAATTTCCATGAGATACTTCTACCTTTATCACAACATTGTACCAGCAGATGTCACTAGTAAGCCATTTTCTGAAAAATTTCTGGCTCTTTGATGTGGTTTCTATATCAAACATTTTGTTGCACATTTTCGTTTAAAAACAAATTCACAGGCATTCAAAATATGAATTTTGAATAAATTTTAGTTAAATTGCATTAAATTCCCCCAAGTAAATATAAATATGAGACTTTTAACGAAGGTGACATTCCTGTTCCTATTATTGCGTATAGTTATAAAATCTCTAAGAACACCCTACCATTTGGCACCAACATAGAATTTGATGATGTAAATATGCTGCTTTATTATATGCTTTCTAGTAACCTGAAAACTCTGAAAACTATTCTGACTCCTAAAATTTTTTTGTCTAGTCGGTTTTCATTTATTTGGTAAATATAATAGATATAAAAAATGTACTTTTATAAATCTCCTTTTACATATTTCTAAGGCAGTGCATGATGCTATGGAAAGACTCTTGATATGAACAATGAAACAGATACTAGTCATTACTTCCCTATCAACCTAGAGCAAATCACTTAATTTAAGGGCTTAATCTCATTGTCTCCTAAAAAAGAGCCTTGAAGTAAATGACCTCCATAACTGGCTCATTAAATGATTTCTAATTCTGAAATTTCATCACTTACTATAATTTTATTTAGTGATACTATTATTATTTGAAATAATAATGGAAAATAAATGAATTATTCTAAATCACTCATAAATAATGATCTCACGGACGTCAAGAATTTTTTTTAAAAAAGTAACATACAAACAAAACCCTGAATTTGTTTTGAGATTACTGGCTGCTACTAATATTATTTCATTTGCTTATTGCTTTATAAAACTTAGACATGGAACTTATTCCTGGCAAAGGTTCAAAGACCACCTTTTTCTTTTTTTTTGAAATTAAAGCCTTTCCACTTTTATTGGCATTGATAAATAATATCAATCAATTCACTGACAATACGAGTCTTTGAAATACCTTTTGCTGGGCAGGGGGATAGGACTTATTCATCTAATTAGGCACTTATCTCCATTTTGGAAATAAAATATTTTGCATATATTTTTCTTTGTAATTAAATCTAAAAAAAACTGTAGAATTGGGGAAAATAGCCTTTATAACCCTTTAGAAAAAAATAACCTTTTCTGGGCTTCCCTGGTGGCGCAGTAGTTGAGAGCCCGCCTGCCGATGAAGGAGACACGGGTTTGTGCCCCGGTCCGGGAAGATCCCACATGCCGCGGAGCGGCTGGGCCCGTGAGCCATGGCCGCTGAGCCTGCGCGTCCGGAGCCTGTGCTCCGCAACGGGAGAGGCCACAACAGTGAGAGGCCCGCGTACCGCAAAAAAAAATAATAACCTTTTCTTTTTTAACTTTAAGATTACAAGACGAACTACTGAGATGATATATACACTACAGAAATGCTGTTAAGTATTGATACGACAAGCAATTCTATAGATATAATCTCAATAATGATAAAAGATTACATTATTGCTATACGAAGCATCAATGCTAAAATATTATTAATGATAAAATATAAAATGCTGTTTATTATATACTATAGAAAGTTAGAGAAAGTGGTCAAAACTGTTCCCAAACAGTTGTTAGCAGGCTACCTATTGAAATAGGATGGGTTAAAAGACATGAAGGAAGAATAGAACTTTTTACTCTCTATATTCATATATCATTTAAAATTTTTTACAAGTATACATTTAAATATTATTTGTGTAGTCTGTTTAATTAAAAACATCAATATCTGAACATTTAGGAACAGATTAAACAGTGTAAAAGTTATTCATCTCTATTTCACCAATACTATGGCAGAGAACATAAGACTAGGTCAACTTTACTAATAAACCTACTGTAAAAGTTTTGCTAGAAGGCATAAAGTTACTAACTGAAACAAATGATATAGATAGAATTTTCTGAAACTATGATCCCAATGACATGGATAACTATGTTACTACAATGACAAAAAAAGAAACACTCATTAAGTATCAATGTCAGAGTTCTTTTGTCTTTTTTTTACTCATTGAATTGGTTAGAAGGAAACTCACATATTGGTTAAATGTTACAGCATCTATCTTTATTCACCCTACAATCATTTATCAGGCACCTAACATACAGAAGACACTGTGCTGCAGATCATTTAAGTAATGCAAAGATAAATTATATACCATCTCTGATCATTAAAAAAGATATCTGCATAGTTATGTATATGTTTGTCAAATAAATGAAAATAATCTTGGCTAAAAGTTCTGGCACCAATTTCCTGTATCAGTTGTGCTTTCTAAGAGCTTAATTACTTTATTTGTACTTTATGAGTTCAGCTTCAAATTTCTTTAGTCCCGCATTTTACATCATCTATCTCCTTAAAGTATTTGATTTGAGAAAAGTTGTATGGATCTTCTTCCACTTATGATGGAGATTACGTCCCAATAAATCCATCCCAAGTTGAAAATATCATTAAGTCGAAAATGCAGGGCTTCCCTGGTGGCTCAGTGGTTAAAAATCCGCCTGCCAATGCAGGGGACACGGGTTTGAGCCCTGGTCCGGGAAGATCCCACATGCCCTGAGCAACTAAGCCCATGCACGACAACTACTGAGCCTGAGCTCTAGAGCTTGCAAGCCACAATGACTAAGCCCGCGTGCTGCAGCTACTGAAGCCCGTATGCCTAGAGCCCATGCTCCAAAACAAAGAGAATCCACTGCAGTGAGAAGCCCCCACACCACAATGAAGAGTAGCCCCCGTTCGCCGCAACTAGAGAAAGCCCGTGTGCAGCAACAAAGACCCAATGCAGCCATAAATAAAGATAGATAGATAAATAAATTTTTTTAAAAAGAAAATGTATTTAATACACTTAACAGACCAAACATCATAGCTGAGCTTAGCCTAGCCTACCTTAAACGTACTCAGAACACTTATATCAGCCTACAGTTGGGGAAAATCATCTAACACAAAGCCCATTTTATAATAACGTTCTGAATATCTCACGTAATTTATTGAATAGCATATGGAAAGTGAAATCCAAATGGTTGTATGGGTACAGAATGGTAGTAAGTATTGGTCATTTACCCTTTTGATTTGTGTGGCTGACTGGGAGCTGCTGCCCAACATCACTAGGGAGGATCATAACGAACACTGCTAGCTTAGGAAAAGATCAAAATTCAAAGTATGGTTTCTACCAAATACGCAATGCTTTGACACCATCGTAAAGTTGAAATATCCTAAGTTGAACCATTGTAACTCAGTGACCATCTGCATATGCAAAAGCACAACTGAAGATGCTAAAAAAAAATTGGCAAAAACAAAGACAAATTGGATTTAAAACAGTCGTGCACATTGATGATTCTTAAAATGTTCTATTCTATTGATTATATCATAATCACCTAAGTCATTCAGTATCAAAAATAAAAGTTACATTATTATAATATGTGAACAAAATTATTTAAAACAGAAAATGCTTAGGGACTTCCCTGGTGGTGTAGTGGTTAAGACTCTGCACTCCCAATGCAGGGGGCCCAGGTTCAATCCCTGGTCAGGAACTAGATCCCACATGCATGCTGCAACTAAGAGTTCACATGTCACAACTAAGGAGCCTGCCTGACACAACTAAGGAGCCCATGTGCCACAACTAAGGAGCCTGTGAGCCACAACTAAGGAGCCCACATGCTGCAACTAAGACCCAGCACAACAAAATAAATAAATAATTTTTTTAAAAAAGAAATTGCTTAAACTTCAAGCATATCGGAGGTATGAAAAGAATGACATAAGAACTTAATTATAAATAACAGTTACAGACAATAGCTGGATCTTCAAAATTTTGATTTGTCTAATTATGTAATTATCATTGGTACTAAAAACAAATACATTTGGAGTGCATACAACTGAAAAGTTTAATTTAAAAGTTAAAAAAAAGAATGCCTATCTAAATGCCTTGAATTTGTGTTTCACAGTTGTCTTCATTATAAAGAAAACACATACCATTTTATATAGTTTTTTTAAGTTAAATTTTTCTTATTTTGTTTTTAAAATCCCACATGAAAGAATAAACAACTTTTTCCAATCAATTTACCTAACCTGTTTTCAGGTGTAGACGCTTACCTTAGTACTCAGCTATAATTTAGTAACTGAAACTTGATCAACAACTATAGATTTTGATCGACACCTGTTTATCATAAGAATATCGGAAAAACTGACATGGAATTAATTTAAAGATTTTATTTTAGTTTTGTTTTTAAAAAAATCTTCAGTGTCCTAATCACATATGTACACTCCAACAGGTTAAATCAATCATTTCAATTTACTACTCAGAAGCTGTGATGTGCAATTAAAATACACTACACTGCTTCCATACACACAACAGGTTTTTCCTCTTAAGTCTACTATTGTTTGAAGAATAAAACAGACTCAGAGAGTTCGGTTTCAACCCACATATGGCACTTAATATGAGACAACAAAATAACTAATATTATTACTTTAAGAAAGCTCATCTCATATACAAAAATCTGAAATTGGAACAGCAACAGATGAAGAAATTTGTGGAAGATTATTTTGTTTGCTTCATGAACACATCATATATCTTCCAAATAAGTTTCAATTGGATTCCTTTAAATAGTGAATTTTCCCAGTACGTTAAAAATATTATTTTTGATTCTGGTAAATATTTTACAGTACATTTATTTCATACAGAATGGAACACTGGTGCTTAGCTTTGTTCTCAATAACCTAAGGAAAGCTGCTGAAGCAAGGCAGCAGTTATGGGTAATCAAGTGTGATTGTAAGTCCCCAGATGATTATTGTGTACTTTTTTCCAGTGTGTCCTAAATACAAATTGGAAACATTTGGATTCCAACTTACAGTAACAACTCCAATAGAATCAGATTTCTCCTTAAACTTGGAGAGGCTGGAACTGCTTTTGCTTTAAAATCCAAACTAAGGAAGGTCATGCTCCAAGCCATCTTCAATTGCTAAGAAACCAAGAATCACCTTCAGACTGTTTCTAAAAGAAATGTTAATTAGGATGAATTTCCCTCTCAAAATGAACTGGTAACAGCAATGCTAGTCGAACTTTAAAATACTTGTAAAAAGAGCACATTTTAGCTCCATTGTACCTAAACTGTTTGCAGTTCCAAAGGAAATGGCATATGTTTACACTTGACAAATTAACAGTAGGCAAAAACCAAATTTAAGATCAAAATGGTGTTTTATATAAATTCAAGAAAAAACTTAGCAAGTTTCTTAAAATCAAGGCATTGCTATGGACAAAAATTATTTACATTAAACAAAATTATAACCACAATACTGAACCAATCTATTTTTTAAAGACCTCAAGACTGGCAAGTATTTTCATTTTTTCCCCTCCTATAATGGTTGGGAAAAGGATGAAAACAAATGTTTTCAATTATATAGAATCTCTGAATCAACATTAATTTATTTTCAAATGCACATTGGTATCTGTCATTAAAATAATATGGCAATTGGTTTTCATATTGAACAAAATGAGCAGCTATTTAGGCTATACTTTTTCATAAAGTTATGCCTATTTAATATCAAAGTTCAAATCTAAAATAAATAAAATATGCATCTCCGGATAATGGAGCAAAAACAGTATTTTGGATGCTTTTGGAAGACTAATTTTTTGATTAACTGAGGACCATAGAGTATCCTAACTTTAAAATAAAAATCGTCATTTAAAAACTGCAGTTTACTTCATTCATCTCAAAGATTATGAACTTAATTTGTGTTATGTATGACTGAAATTGGGCAAGTTAACATATTGGAATCTTCCTGGACTATCAATGGTACTAGAAAAATGAAATATTGGAACTAAAGTAACCTGAGAGAATTATATTTTACAGATTAAGAAACCAAGGCCCAGGGAGATTAAGTGATTTGCCCCCAAACAGAGTTTGGTCCAAGACATACTCACACAACAATAAAATCATTTTACACCCCAATCAACTAATTCTCTGTGCCTGCTGGGGTCTCACTGTGGAGAAGAAATACTACAGGGTAGAAGAGGGGTCTTGGGCTATAGGAGAGAAATCACAAATCACCTGAATGAAGGGAGACAGCAAAATCCTTCCAACTGACATTATGCAAAGACTTTACAAGGGACAGAACAGCATGGATAGTTTTAAAGGAACCAATTTCCTGTTCCTCTTTTCCACATGTCCTCCCATCGAAACATGTGGCCTGACTTTGGTCAGGACTCCATGCTGGCTTCTCTCACGCACCTCCCTCTTCACAACAGTTATTTTTTACATCAGTCTCTCCAAAATTTCCTGGACAATCATAAGGCCAACTTTTGGTATTAATCTGCCACTTTCAGCAATTTAAATTCCAAAAGCACCTCAATCCCAGATATGAGTACAAAAAACAGGACTGAAACGAAGCTTTATTGTGTTTTCTACTATACACTACATAAGAAATTGGACTTCTGAAAGAAATTCATGAGATCACTTCTTCCTTATCTCTCAGCAAACTGTATTAGTAGTTACTTTCAGACACATTTCACACTTTCTCACCTCCTTCATTTTGGTCACCCTGGTCCTTCCATATGCAATCCCCTCTTTAACCACCCTCCCTTTTCAAGAGAATTCCTACCAAGTCCATCAGGGATGGCAATTTCTCCCACAATTAGATGGGTCTGTTTCTTTCTCAAACTTCCTTTGCTCTTTGTATATTTTTGGCAGTTCTTATTTGGCTCTGGCTAATGTGATAGTAATATCCATAGTTATCTAATCCACTCTTCCAAATATAGGGTTTCTTATGGCATTTTGTGTGTCCGTGTCCCAGAAATCAAAGGCAGTTTATAGAGTTTACTTCTTTTAACAATGAGGCTGGGAAATATTCTGCATCTTGTTATCAGAGCATTTACTGTGTAATTAAGGTATCTAGAAATATACTAACAGACCATATTAGTCAGGAAAGGATAGGTCAGTGTTTCTCAAAGTGTGGACCACTTGGAACACCATCAGCATCAGATGATAGTAACTTGTTAGAAATAAAAATATTGGTTGCCATCCCAGGTCTATTGAATTCAGAAACTCCAAGAGTGGGGCCCAACCTGTACAATCTGCGTTTTAACAAAATCTCCGTGTGATTCCAATAAAATTTCAATGTTTTCAACAACAAAAGTTTCTTTCTTGCTCATGCTAACTGTCAAATAAGGGTTGGCTATGGCTCAACTACATGTCATCTTTATTTTGGACCTTAGCGTGATGGAGAAGTGTCTATTCAGATCTGCTGATTGTCAAAGCGGGGAAAAAAAGAGAATACAGGACACTGTGTTCTGGCTCCAAAGCTTCTGCTCAAAAGTAAGCATAAGCCATTTCCACTTATATTTCATTAGCCAAAGCAAATCTAAGGCCAGGCATGATGTTAATAGGGCAGGGAGTATAACGCTTCCCCAGGGAGAGGCAGCAAAGGCTTTTGAACAATAACATAGCCTACTATAACACGCCAAGCATATTTTTGTTGAAGATCAATTGTATTTGTTTATAATATTTAAGGAAATTCAAGGCATAATTCCCCTTTTCCTCCCAAATTCTACAATCATTTAGTCTTTTACACAATAACTTCAATAGTTGACTATAAGTATGATAATTCTTAAAATCTGTTACTGATTTCAGAAATGAGCTTGTCTACAACATATTAATTAGTATTTTATATACATGCATAAACGTGTGTGTGTGTGTGTGTGTGTGTGTGTGTACTCTGAGCTCCATTTTTTTTTCTAATTACTAAAGCATTCAGGAATTTCACATTGTTCAGCTATGTATGCCAAGTGCCTATATCAGTGCATAGCATGTAGGTCACTCAATAAATATATGTTGAAAGAAAGAAATTTTTATCTGTGTAGTAACTGAAAACACTGTATTTTTGAGTAATTATATTTCTAATTGGGTACCATGTTTCTTGGATTCATTTTTTTAACAGCGATTCTAATAAGCTTTTTAAAAATATTTAGTTCCTAAAAAGTGTTTATTTTAAAATCAGCTACCTATTACTTATTAACTCCCAGTGTTCATCCTTAATATAAATTTGTATTAGTTTTTTCACTGATAATTTGGTATGAATTTACACTTAGACATAAATGTGCATAAATAGGAGTCTGAAAAGGAGTCTCTAATCTTTCTGAATGAGGAGCTATTTTTTAACACCCCAAATGAAATATAACAGTGACTGTAATATAAAAGTATCAAGTCCAAAAGGCAGGAATGGGAATGCAGCTATAGACATGTTTATACTGAACTAGGAGTTGTAACTGAATAAAAGAGGTGAGACCATAAAGTTTGTAGGTTGGGGCATTATTCACATTCATTCACTCATTCACGCAGTTAAATATTTCACAAATATATACTATGAGTCGACTATGTACCAGGCAGTTTGCCAAGGACTGGGGATAGCCAGCGTCCGTGTTCTCCAAGAGTTCACAATCCAGCGAGGTATACATGTAAGTGAAAAGTGTATCTACGTTACAGGAAATACCTTAATATAAAGCACACAGTGCTAAAGGAGCACAAAGGAGAGGTGTCTAACCCTGGCTTGGTCACGGAAGGCTACCCAGGAAAAAAAAGAGATATTTAAGGTGGTACATAAAGGAAGAAGCGGAGGAAGAACACAGAGAAGGACAATATATATAAGACTTAAAAAAGAGAGCACATTGGGTATTCTGGGAACTGAAGAGGTTTAATGTGAGTGGCACATGGAAAGGAGGAAACAGAGTAGAGAAAGATTGGCATAGGCCAAACCATGTCAAAAATGAGTTTGAACTTTAGCTATAAGGCAAAAGGCCCCATGCCCCAGAAAAATGACATGACCAGATCTGTGTTTAACAAAGATATTCCAAGTGTAGCTTTCATGACCTAGTACTGAATTCCATCTCATTGTTTATTTTTAAACTATAACCTCACTTAGCAGTATTTGTTTAAACTTTTTAAACATCAACTTACAAACTGAATTCTGTTGAAAGCAACCAATATTAAAGCCATCTAAAAACTTATATTGCTCTGTTTTAATAGATTGAACTATACATCAACTTTAAGACATTTTAATACATTCTGATAGATTAAAAAATTGGTTTAAAAATAATTTTTCAAAACCATGACTAAATGAAGACATAAAGTATTAAACTTTAAGACACTATAAAATTCAGGTAATTAATACTAGCTATTGTAATAAAAAACTCACCAAAAAACCCTCGATTTCTCACTTTGCAATCAGGAATTCATCTAGACTATCTCTGCCACAGAGAATAACCTCATTTTCAGCAACCATAATGTAGTTCTAGATATTGTTCTGTGTGTATACAATTAATAAAGTCACATAATTTATTTACTGTGGGAACAGAGAAGGATGGTAGAAACCAAGACTGCCAATAAGGCACTTTGGATGGAATAGTTATATTCCTTTGTGTAATTAACACCATATCCAATTCTCTCGTTATTGTGCTTTCCTTCCCATCCCATTGCTGATGTTGAACCAACGTAAAGCTGCAGACAGTCTGAGTTTTTCTGCCATCATCTGTAGTCTCTTCAAACTTCTCTCCCAGGTTCCAGGAAAACTGTGTTGTTTTCAAAGTGCTCTCAGTTTTTATGGCGAGGTCCCTTCATAGAGGTCCCTTCTATGAGGATCTCATGGGAAATCTTAAGTTTGATGACCCTTATCAGCCTTGTCACTGCACTTTTGAGGCTCTTTTTTGGAAGAGTTGGGCAGGGGAGGGAAGATTAGGGGACTGGTTACAGGAATAACCTGATATTTTTTGAGAAACTTTAGAAAGGTATTCTACTTTCCCTCAAGCTTTATTAGAAATGAGATTCTACCAGGGTAGAAAATGAGAATAAAAAGGTTTTAATTCATCAAACTCTTTGGAAAAATGAAGTCTTTTGAATATACACATAAAATGTGACAATGGATTTACATGCAAACAGTCATGCTTATCTTTTTTTTTTTTTTTTTTTTTTTTTTGTGGTATGCGGGCCTCACTCTGTTGTGGCCTTTCCCGTTGCGGGGCACAGGCTCCGGACGCGCAGGCCCAGCGGCCATGGCTCACGGACCCAGCCGCTCCGTGGCATATAGGATCCTCCCAGACCGGGGCGCGAACCCGGTTCCCCTGCATCGGCAGGCGGACGCGCAACCACTGCGCCACCAGGGAAGCCCTCATGCTTATTTTAAAGACAAAAACAAAATCCTATCTGACCAGCCTAAATGAGGAACAGGAAGGAATTAAAGGTCATCCAAAACTATAAGGCCCATATTCTTTCAAGGACATCCATTGCAAAATAGAATCAGTAAACAAAAACAAAGCCATCTGGAACGTATTTCTTAGATATCGATCATGTGGCATTGATAATTTCAAAATGCAAGAGAAAGAAAACACAGCTACTCCTACTTGAGCAATGTTTCATTTACTGTATCAGAGCCAACAATGTTAATGACTTAGAACAGTCTTAAGGTTATCATGAATTTCAACAGAGATGATCTATCATCCACAAATAGGTCAGTAGATACATATGGCCTGATATACTGAGAGGTTAATTCTTTTCCTTCTAGTTAGTGTTCTCCCATTTTAGACTCCATAATTGATCATGGTAAGACAGTCTGAGAATCTAATTTTTAATTCTGGCTCTTTCACTAAATAGTTACAAGACCTTAAAAAGAAACTTATGTTTCTGATCCTTAGTTTCTTCAAATATAAAGTGAAAAGATGGAACTGAATGATCCTTAGGATTCCTCACAACTTAAAAATTCTGATACAAAATAATCTATAAATTTTTATGATTTGCTCAAACTTGAGACAGTCACAATCTGCTTCTAGGTGTCAAATTTAAATAAATTGAATCAATACTAAATTTATATGAGATGGATTGAAACTTTGAATTCTAGGGATCACTGAAGATATGCTCTGAGTAGAAAAAATATTATATAATTAACGTTCTAACCAAAGTAAAATAACTTCTAATACAAGTGAACAAACTAAATACTCAAATGTTCAAAATTATATTTTTACCTTCAGGTGGTTTATCTACTTCTAAATTCGCCTGTAACGTCTATATGTGAAAATTATCTGAGTTCTGTTGAATTAAGTACAGCAAATAACTGAGTTCTGTTGAATTAAGAATGGAGTATATTGTTTATATACATCTATATTTGTTACAAGCTGACTTTCTGCAACATGCTGTTGCTTTACCAGTTTTGAAAGGTGGAACATACTCATGTAATACTTCATAGGAAAATATCTTAGAATATTTAATGTATATATGATCTAATATTTAACAAGAAAATATCTTAGAACATTTAATGAGCCTACATTAGAAATGTTTAAATATATATTAAAGATAGTAGCAAGATCACATACACACCCACATACACAAATATTTAGGATTGTATATGTTATTTTTCAAAGATGAGCAAAACTGGTGTACAGTGACATCTAAGTAGTTCTAATTACATATCAATTCTCTCCTTAAATACCATCCTAGCTAATGTTCATCTCTTGTAATTTTACATTTTCCTTTGCATATGTAAACTGAAATGCTGCTGAGTCAAAAGCAATAATATTATTTAAAAATGCAGAAAACAATCTTCTTTTCAGTGCTACATAATTAGGGGCCCTCTGGAGGCTGGCAGTAGAGAAAAGTGGGAGGAAAACTTTAAAATCCAAACTATCTTGGTTTTCCTCACTGAGACTCTAACTTGATGAAAAATGTATTCTGTCTTCCAACAAGTTTGTATGTGTGGGTTATATTTTAGGTTTTCAGTATCCTGCCAGACAAACTCTTAATATACAGAGTGATTTTTCTGGCAACAATGTATCAAAACTCAACATTCTTAGAGTTAGTCCAGTGCCCTTTCCTAGAACATATGGTCACCTAACAGCCAAGTGGTTGATAGGCACCACTCACTATAAGCATCAGGTTGATAGCCTGTAACGGTTGCTAGCACTTAAATACAGGAATTTACTTTTGACTTCAAGCCATGCCTTGTTCTGCATCTCATTTTTTCAGAAAAAAGGAAGGGGATTCAAGCTTCAGAGGCAAAATTCCAAAAGGCTAAAGAGGAGAGAGAGTCAAGTGAAAATACAAAAGACAATCATACAGCAGGACAGAAGAAAATAACAGTCTTGTATTTAGTTTTAAATAAAATTACCCAATGTAATAGTAACACTTCACATACTTTTTTTATAGCAGAAAAATTGTAGGGGCCTGAACATGGAGACAAGGCCTTCTCAAATATCCATTCATTTAAATAAAACAAAAAATGAAGGAGAGGTTAAAGATGATTTGCTCTAGAAATACAACAGATGCTTCTTAGAATTCCTTAAGGGAAAAAAAGATTTCTTTAGAAACCAGTGCACTTACAAATCATATTTTATGGAAGTCTTGTCTAGCCTTCTTTAATATGGGGACATAGAGTTGAAAATATGGTATTTCTTTCTCAAGAGTTCATTCACTCCTGCTACTAATTCTACACTTGAGTCAGTACAGAATATCTGCCACAAGACAAGATACTTGGGCCTTTCTGAAAAAGTAAGTCAGAAAGTCAGAAGGTAGTAATGTACTGGTGGAACCTGAGAAAGACATGTACGGGGTAGAGCATTAGGGAGCTAATAAGTGGAGAAGTGTAGACAGGGAGGAAAGCTTTGAGGGAAGTGAGCAGAGATTGTGAAGAAATTTCAAATAAGGCTGGATTTAGCCCTGAAGGCTGCAGCATTGACTCACAAATTCACAATTACCATTTTCGCTTTGCCTACCAGGAAAGGGAGTAGCTGGCAGAATAGTGGGAGTTGAGCCCTGAGGGAATGTGGGAAAGAAACAGACATTGAGAAGGGTTTCATTTTTAGTGTTCAGCAGCTTTCAGACTTGAAAGTTCTGTTGACATTTCTAGCTTGGGAGGGGAAGGCTTCCTGAATTACTGCCACACCCATTCCACCCACTCTAAAGACTGGTCTAGAGACCTATATTCCCCAAAACAGTACAAAATACATTTCATAAATCTCATATCTGGTATCCTTGTTTAAAAATACTCAAGTTTCATTTACTTTGGCTAGTACACTTGAGACCAACTCTATCTACATCATTAGCACAGAACTCGAATGCCCAAAGTAAACATTTACCAAACAAAGTCTGGGGGGAAAACGCAGATAAATAATAAGGAGGGACCTGAACAAACTAAAAGCAAGTTAGCTAATATGCCTGATCCTCAGTTTCTTCCTCTGTAAGACAGGGGGGAAAATAATTAAAATGAGGTAACATACAATCATCTATCAAGAGCAATGCCTGGAACAAGACAGGTATTCAGTACACGCTAAGTTCCTTTCTCCCCTTCCCTTGGGTCTTGTTTTCTACAATTTATGGTTTTCTCCTTCCTCCCCCCTTGGTGTTGGAACTTTTTTCTGAATCTACAATCTCAGCCTTTAAAAATCTATGTGCAGATTCCAAGTGATGATTTCCATTTTGTGAACAGTATCATACATTTGTTCTATTTTTCTTTATAACCATGGTCCATTAGAAGGACTGAAGACTGGTAGAACCACAAATATCAATGGATGAGGGAATGAGAAGATCTAAAATGACAGTAAAAATAAACAGCAAGGAATAAAGGGTACTAGGAGAGGATAGTACCCTTGAAGTCAACTACTGTCAAAAAGATTAAAAAGACCTCTAAGAACGTGGGTAGGTAATAACAACATTTATATAGTGTTTTATTTGGTCCCCACAACATCCACTTTACAGATAAAAAGACTGAGGTTTAGGAAGAAAAGTGTCTTGTCCAGGATTGTTCAGCTAATAAATTATTAGAGAAGGAACCAGAATTAGAATCTAAGACTTCTGACTCTAAATCCTATATTCTTTCTACTATAGACTTAGTGAAGAAGAACTCAGACTGTAAGAAGCCAAAAGCTTTGGATGGAATAAATTGGAATCACCGAGATAAAATTAATAAATTTGAGGGTTTTGATAATAAAAGGATGAAGAAAAGCAGGGTAATAGCCGTACCAGCTAGAAAGGTCCAACTTCAGAAATGAGAAGATCTAGGGCTAATGGAAAGTTTAAGGGCTTAATTTCTTTGAAAGCAAAGGTAGTTTTGGGTTCATGCCCTGAGACATAAAAAGGACTTTCCAAGAGTTCTACATTCCAAAATAGCACACTGTAAAATCCTAAATAGAGACCTCAACATCATAACAATCGGAAATAAAATGATGGTTCCAGAACCAATCAGATCAGTCAGAATCATCACAGTGCTCAGACCAGAAGGATCTATAGAGATCATCTCCAGTCTTGTATCTGCTACAGCAACACTGTCCAACAGAAATATAATCCAAGCTGTGTATATAAAATGTTAAATTTGCTAGTAGCCATATTTTAAAAAGTAAAAAAAGTGATTAATTTAAATAATATATTTCACTTAACCCAATATATCCAAGGTATTATCATGTCAACAAATAATCAACATAAAAGAATTATTTAAGATATTTACATCTTTTTCCATACTAAGTCTTCAAAATCTGGCGTGTGCTTTATACTTACAGCACCTTAAATTTGGACTAGCCACATTTCATGTGCTCAATAGCTGTGTTTGGCTGAGGGCTATTATACTGAACAATGCGGTTCAACGTAATCACAAAAGTAACTGCAGCCTGCATATAAGTGACTTTCTAAAGATTAAAATTAATAGGGTGGTAATAGGATGTGTGGTACAACTTTCTTCTCTTCATTGATATTAGAACCATGAAAATCTGACAGAAATCCACAGTAAGTTAGTGTGACCATACTGTAGCTCTAGGGAACTCCAGGGAGTTGATATTGATCAACTGAACCCAATAAGAACTGTGATTACAGACGTATTTTTTTTAGTGCTGGTGTATAGTTTTCAAGGGGGCTTTTCTTCTAAGGATTATAGTCAAGAAGGAAGCAATCATAAATGACCTTTCTAAAAGTAAACTGATAGGTAACCTGATACAAGAAAAGTATTTTATAACTGAGAATTCACATAAGAGAAAGCGAATTGAGATTTTTACAGATGTTCCTTCTGGTACATATGATTTGAATTTGAAAAAAACTGAATTTCTCTTAAAAAAAAAAAAACACAAAACCTGTGAGAACATCTACAGAAATCTGTAGTCTAAGAGTAATGATGGCTGATACTTTCCCAGAAAATGTTATTTCACAGAACTTTTTAAATTTGTGGCATTGAAAGGCTATGAAACTTAACTTTAATAATAAACAGAAGAGTTTGACAAGTCATGTAAGTCAAAACTAGACGTGAAACTGCTTACGTTTTGGTGAATAAAATAAAAATGCAAAAATTAATGGAAAGATTTAGGATACGACAAATCGTATGGTGAGTATGAACAGGAGTCTGTCTCTTCACATTCAGAGGCTGTAACTTCTGAATTAGAAGCACTAAAGGGAAAGTTCTTTTGTTATATGCTGTAGGACTTTACTTAGAGACAGCTTACTGAATTCTACTGATTTGGCTAGTCAAAATGAGAAAAGTATGAGTAATTTTTTACACAATATAATTCTTCCTTAAAACTCGCCCTTTTTAAAAGCAAATTATGGACTCTATAATCCTATCAATATAAAAATTTAAGCATAAATAGTGATTTTTAACATAAAAACCTAAGTAAAATTCTTAGAAACTTAGAAAAACAAAAAATTTAAACTGCTTAAGAAAGACTAGGATAGGCATCTTAACCAGAATTGTCTTTTCAATCTAGATGCTATCTGAAATCTAGACATCCAAGAGAAAAACCTCAAGAAGCTGGAATCCAGCTTAGATACACAAAATAAATCACTTCTGACTGCAATCCACTCTGAAAAGCTCTAATCAGGTTTCCACAAGCAACAAATCAAACAAAACAAAGAACATTAACACTAGTAAACTGGGTTTACTAATTGTGCAGCAGGAGAAAAAATACAAAAGCAACGATGAGACAGACTAGAACACTGTTAAATCCATGACCATCCATTCAATATCTTTGACCGTTAAGGTCAGAATTTTGTTCCTAATATACTTGTGAAATAAAGATATAGAAGGTTTTCTTGTTCTAGTTCAAATTCTTAAATCATTATTGGAAACTTAAGTCATTTTAAAAGGTTATAGTTGATAGAGTGTGTGTAATGAACAAGTCATGTAAATATTCATATTCAGACCATCTTTAAAAAAGAGTAGTTACTCTCCCCTGAAAGTAAACAAGACTTTACTTAGCTATCCTGTATTCCAGAGCACACTCATAGGAAAATAAGAGTATTGATCCTGACACTTAGTTTCATGCATTATTTTTTGAAATGTATAACATGCACAAAATTTTCTACTTTCATGAAAAGTTTTTATGTATCACCACCAAAAACAATCATGAAGGGACTTCCCTGGTGGCGCAGTGGTTAAGAATCCACCTGCCAGTGCAGAGGACACGGGTTTGAGCCCTGGACCGTGAAGATCCCACATGCCGCAGAGCAACTAAGCCCGTACGCCATAACTACTGAGCCTGCGCTCTAGAGCCTGCGAGCCACAACTACTGAGCCCGCGGGCCGCAACTACTGAAGTCTGTGCCCCTAGAGCCCGTGCTGCGCAACAAGAGAAGCCACTGCAATGAGAAGCCCCCGCTTGCCGCAACTAGAAGAAAGCCCGCGTGCAGCAACGACGACCCAACGCGCCAAAAAATAAATAAATAGTTTTTTTAAAAATCATGAAATCTAAGCTGTGAATAAAGTAAGAAATAAGCTTAGGTAACCGTTTGCAGCTTACTATTATCTTCAGTGGGAAGAAAATACCTTTCCAATGAAAGATTTTTCCTCCAAAATACTATTTTTTCTTTTTCTTTTTTTTTTTTTTTGATATAATAAAACTCCCACAACCATGTGAAATAAAATATAGCATGTCTACCATTCTTTAAAAGAGGATTATGGACAAGAGTACGTATCTCCTGTGAGAGAGGGAGAATTAGGAAGGAATTTCTTCCTGATCATTTAGGACTTTCTCAGTTCAATAATCATCTTTTCTCACATACCTAAATAAATGAAACAAATAAGTGAGAATTTTTTCATCCACCCCCTCCCCATAAAGGAACTGGAAATCCAATTTAAAAACGCTGCTTTTCATTAACCTGTTAATAATATAACACATATTTTAGGTGAATGTATAATTAGACTTCACTTATCATTTTATGGAAGAATTTCCCTGTAGTAATTGAAAACTATAGCAATTATGACTTATGCCCTCTCCCATTTGTTTTTTGCACTAACCTCACTATATGCCATGAGTGCCCCCAAATCCCATTCTACTGCTTCTCAATCCTTGTCTTCACCGGTCTGTGTCAGCTGTTTAAACTTCAGTTCAAAATTTACTTATAAAATCAGTATTAAAAAATCAGTCTTAAAAAAAAAAATCAGTCTGAGGGCTTCCCTGGTGGCGCGGTGGTTGAGAGTCCGCCTGCCGATGCAGGGGACACGGGTTCGTGTCCTGGTCCGGGAAGATCCCACATGCCGCGGAGCGGCTGGGACCGTGAGCCATGGCCGCTGAGCCTGCGCGTCCGGAGCCTGTGCTCCGCAACGGGAGAGGCCACAACAATGAGAGACCCGTGTACCGCAAAAAAAAAAAAAAAAAAAAAAATCAGTCTGAAAAGATGTGGATCCAAGGATGGTGACTGCTAGATACTTACCTAATAACCATTCCCCCTTTCTACTTTAGTAACAGAATCCCATTATCTAGTTAAGCATGCTACTCTCCAGAATAAAAGACCACAATTCCCAGCTTGTATGGCCATGCGACTAAATTCTGAGCAATGAGAGGAGAGCAGAAGTATTGTGTGGGGCTTTGTCTAAAGAAAGCTGATTTCAATAGGAGCATCTCTTTTTCTTTTTTTGCCATTCACCTTCCTCCTAGCCTATAAGACAGATATGAAGGCTGGAATCCTCGCAGCCATCTTAGTATAGGAAGTGATCTTAAGAATGAAGTTTATTCAGAAGGGTGGTGAAACAGTGAGTTAGGACACAATGACTCTGCAGTTAGCGTATCAGCTCTGGACCCCCAGCCTGGGGTCCTCTTTTATGTAAGAAGTAAATTTACCTCATGTTTAAGCCACTGTATTTTACGTTCTTCCATCTTAAGCACTGAACTCAATTCTAAGTAGTCCATACGACTGAGAAAATAAGAAACAGAATGCAGGAAAGAAAAAGTTTTACTTTTTATCATATTCTTCCTTACATCACATTAAACCAACTCAGCATAATGGTTAAAAGCAGCTGGGTCCAGGTCCTGGCTCTGCCACTTATAATAGCAACTTAATTAACCCTCTCTATAAGTTTGCCCACTTATAAAAATAGGGTGATAATAATGGCACCTACCCTCAGAGGGTTGTTTTGAGAATTAATTAACATTTGTAAAGTACTCAAGCAGTGCCTGGCACAATATAAGTGTTATAGATATGCTAGCTCTCATGATTACTACTGATCTAATAAATAGCCTTCATTATATATTTATATTTCAATACTAAGTGGACTTGAGGAAATTGCTCAACACAAGATTTTCTCAAACATATACAGGGTCCAACGCTGGAACATGGGCACAGCTAAAAATATCTGTTTAATAAAGGTAATTTACTACACTAGGAAATTCTAGAAAAATATTTCCAAGAAAGTATAATGACATCATTCAATAAGAAAACAATTTTTATTTAGTTTTACCACTTAACAGGTTAAATAGATCATTACTTTAAAGAGAAAGCAATTTTCATACTATCATAGTAATTTATTAATGTGATCATATGATCGTTAAAGAATATAAAACTTTGAGACATTTTCTTTAAGCAGCGTCAGACATTTAGGGAAACTTAATTTCAACACGTACATAATCAATCTACCACATTTACAAATAGAATACTATAGTCCTTAGACAGTAAATGTCTCATTTGACTTATAAATTTTGCACTGATTTCACTCAAAGTTCTGATTGTTTCTCTTACCCATCCTGGTACTCCTGACCTCATCCCACTGATGCTGAGATTATTAAATTCCATCTGTAATATGTATACTCTGTTCTACATACCAATATACATACAAACCAAAAGGGATGTGGACATAATATTAATGTTTCAATCTTAATGTTTCAATATTAATGCTTCAATCAATTAATGTTTCAATTGTTCAATAAAGAAATCACCTTTACTGAGTACACCTTTACCTGTTTCACCTTGTCCTATAATCTTAACCCCACCTGGAAAATTTTTTTTTTTCTTTTTTGCCTCTTTGCCTCCAGTAAAAACGAGGTGTCTTAAAGACACATATGCCCTGCAGCCATCTTAAAAGAAGGCTGCTTCTTTACTTACCATTTTCTTCCCTGCTCACTATTCTAGCTTTTATCCCCAATGTCTAGCATTATCCCCAATTCATTAGCATAGATCTTGATCATTTAAGACTCACTCCTTTCAGTCATACCAGCCCTTGTGCCTCATCACTGTTGTATCTGCCAACCTCTCTGTCATTCTCTCTTATTTATCAAAGGCCTTAGAACTTAATCCGAAGTCTTTCTCTCAACTTCAAATCCTTCCATCATTCTGGGTGACTTCAACAATCACATGTGTGATCCATGCAGCACTCTGGCCTTCTCAATTCCAGTTGAGTAACTCCACCTCACTTCAGCCATCTACTTCCATAATTACTACCATCATCTTGTCATCCTAACTGCTCTGGAATCATTTACTCAAGCAGTTCACCTTGTAACCATCTTCTCCTTTATTTCTAATTCTCTTGAGGAACCACTCCCACCATGACAGGTCTTTGGCCTCTTAAGAGAATTCCAATTCAATAGCTTCATATTTCTTTCCACCTATCAAACTTTCTTTCTTCACCATCTTCCTTATCCAGCTGAAATTCCATGACATTAGGAAACACTCTACTACCCTAAACTCCTTTGCCATTCAGTCCTTGCATCACCTCCACTGGCAAATCTGCAACCACACATAAAACTACCTACTTTCTCCATAACTATAAAGAAGCAAGTGTGCACTGCTAGAGAAAGCTACACTACAAAATATGATCAGCATGCCCAGATGGATCCTGAACACAGCCCAGCAATCCTACCCTTTTACTCTGATCTACACAAAACAAATATTGCAAAGATTCTGAATTCTATCCAGGCCTTTGGCTCTTTATCCTTAGTTTCATCAAAGATCCTACCTTCTACTTTACTGAGAAACATAATAGCTAACAGACATGATTTTCCAATAGGAGATTCATGTCTGACAGCTTCTGCTTTGCACCATTTTCTTCTTCTTCTCTCCTATTACATTAGATGGTAGTTAAAGCTATGAACATGGGGTAAGTTGTTTACAATGAGAATACAGAGACAAGAAGAGAGCTTAAAACCAATCTTTGAAGAATTCTAAAATCTGATGGCTGAGTAGAGGAGAATGAAGCTTCAAATCAAACCACAAATTCTGCACTAAAAATAAGTCAGCTACATTTTGTGTGTGTGTATATATATTCACACATTTCACACATTTAAGCTATATTTTGTGTGCATATATACATTCACAAATATACACACACATATATACATATATTTACACAAGAAATTGGTTTTGAGGGCAAATATAACTCTAGGGTTTTCCAACAATATTAAACGTTAGTCCTTTGATAGATGAAGTTCAGCAATGTTATTATTACTGAGGTCCAAAGAAATCTTCTCCCCTGTGGAAATGAAATAATCTACTTAATGGAATTTTACTATCCAAGAGTGGGGGAGAAACATGAAATTATTACCTTTTGTAGACATAAAACTTTCTACTTGGAACAAAGATAGCTCTTGCTCATCAAGAACATATGTAGATTTAAGAACTTTAACTATAAACAGTAGGCTTCAGGCCTGGGTGGTCTGTGTTATGTCCAATAATATATAAATTGGCCTATCCTCAAAATAAATATTTCCTTTTTCATTACTCTGAGTCATGTAAAAGATTCAATCTTTGTTCAAAAACAGAAAGGTTTTCAATAAAATCTTTTAGCTTTAAGTCTATATATTCAATAGATAGTTCAGGATACTACTCCTCATTAAATGCATATAAAAAGATCTTAAATGATTTTCTCTGTATCTCAAGGAACACTCTGAGTAAACTGGGAAGATGCTTAATGAGAAATAAATCCTCTTTATGCATACAGTGATTACTGATACTTTTTGTATGGTGTTTCATAAAGAGCTATGACCCAGGGGATGAAATGAACTATGTATTACCCTATGCTCCTGCTTTATCTCAGAGATAATGTATTACTGACTATTTGGCATACTGTACAAGCCACCTAAAAACTGGTTTAAAGCTCAACATGTCTTACATTTTCTTTATATATTATATCAAAATGCTAGCTGACTAGGTGAAATGTGTCTAAAAGAATACATGAATATTTTATAAATGATACATACCAATAATTTTCAAGAAGTCTTCAGATCCTTATCAAAATTTGGTATAAGTATGAGAAAAAGCACCATTCAAATGAAAGGAAACATTTTCTTTTTTTGGAAGAAGAGGAGTAGAAGAGAAAACACTGAAGAGTAATATACTCCATTTATGTATAATATGGCAAAATGGCTCCATGAAACCATCCAAAGAACTGTTTTTCTCTTTTAGGATGAAAAGAGTACAGTATTCTTCACGCATGATAGGAACTTGGTCTGACTCTCAATTTGTTTCCATACCTGCTTAATGAGTTGGCCAGAAAATATTCACAAGTCATAACAAAGACATATCATCAGAGTATCAAGATTCCAATATCACCATGACCAGATGTGTAGAAGTAAAAACCTTGGCTTCTGGCTGGGTTTCTCACTATTGGTCTATAAAATGAGCATTAAATATTATTTGTTCTAGCTCTAAATTTCCTCCTTCTAAAAGAGGTGATCTAAGTGTGAAACACTTTTTCTATGGAAAGTTAATGAACACTTTGAAGAAATGTTATAGCTGCAACTGGCTGTTTTCCAGATAGTACATATGGACTCAGATGTCCACTCACCTCCCACATAACTGGATTCTCAAGAACTGCAGTTGTTGAATACCAAAATACTTTTTTCCCTATACAATTAATATGCTACTTTTTATAGTATTATCTAAGTGATAGAAAATTTTACATTAGTAAAATTCTTAAGTAATACTTAAGTAATACTATAGTTTTTCTAATAACTGAGAATTTGTGACAAACACCACAGCCATCTTGTAACTGTAAAAATCTTTATGTTTTGGGATAAAATGGAGAAAAAAGCTACACATCATTAATATTAGGGAAGGTAAGATTCAGCTTGAGTTTGAATCCAAACATTATGCTATTACTGAATACATTAAATTAAATTTAAATAAATAGAAATCTAATACGTTAGAGGGAAAAAATACACATTTAAGAAAAAAGCTACATACTTTAAAAAAGAGAGAATAATGGAAAATAAAGAACACATGCTATCTTTAAATTATTCTAGTTAAAAATATAGAAACAGAGCATTTTCTTTTCTCCCCTTATTGTAAGACATTAACAGAAAAGCCATGAGTGTGTGATACAAGAAATCTTTCATGTCCTTGCAGTAAACTTTAAAGTTATCATGTAAATGTTAGTGACTGCTTCATAAAACAAGTATCTCATCAACCCTTAGATTTGTCCACTTGGGAAGAACATACGTTTTCCATTACAAATGTCTTAAAAAACGGCACTCTTCAATACTTATTTACTCCTACTCCTTACTCTGCTATTACACAAAATCCTAGGTTTATCATGTCATTAAAGCAATGACTTGATAATTCGTATTTTATTATAATGTTATTTCAAATGGATCAAAATTCTGGATAATGTACTGTTATTTTATATGCTAATCAGGGTAGCATTAATTACTTAAGAACTCAACGCTCTGATTATGACACAGCCTCACTCATTCACAGTATGAAATCCAATTCTTATATGGTATGCAATTCATGAAAAACATTATAAGGCTATTCCAACATAAAGACTATTTCTAAGACTAAACCAGAGTTTGTTTTTAAAACTTTTTTACATTGATATTTGTCACCAAAGATATTTCAACTATATATTACTAAATCTATAAATTTTGTCCCTTCTACAAAATCAATAATGTATACACAAAGTCTCCTTACACAGATTAGGATAAATATGCAATTGTGGGATTTTTTCACCTCTGCTCCAATTTCAGCTGAATATTCTCTGATGTGGCAAAAATATTCAGGAAGCCCTAAACAAGGAACCAAGAATTTTTCAAATCTAAGACAATGAACAAAATAGGATTTGATAAGAGAAATTTGCTTCATCAACAACTTTCTATTATCAGAAGAGCAAGAGACAGTCAGCATTTTTACAATTTAATTTATTAGAAGATTTCTAGTCTAATACCTATTCATACAGGTAAGTCATTATGTGCAAGAAATATAATATTAAAGATGCAGGGTTTATATATAAAACATGAACATGATAATTATACTACTGGATAATTAAAGAAGAAATTCAATCTAATCTAATCTACTATATATTGAGGGCCTACACTATAGAAGGAAATGAGGACCCATTTTGATAGGGTACTTCAGTAGGTCTTTGGAATAAAGAGCTCATGCCGTTCAAGAAATTCATCGTGTAAGTGAGTTTTATGTGATATTAAGGAAAATACAGGGATTTTATAAAAGGATACTATTCACAAGAAAAGGAATAGTTATTACTTTCTAAAATTATTTAGAAAAAGGAAGGTCTTGATAATGCATCAGCATCACCTTTCTCAACAAATGCAACATATACACCCTACTATATATAAAATAGATAACTAACAAGGACATACTGTATAGCACAGGGAACTCTAGTCAGTATTTTGTAATAACCTATGAGGGAAAAGAATCTGAAAAAAAATAGATATATATGTATGTATAACTGAATCACTTTGCTGTACACCTGAAAGTAACACAACATTGTAAGTCAACTATATATCAATTTTTTAAAATGCAGTTAGCAAGACGGGATAGGAAGTCCAATATTTTTTGCACCTTCTAGGTTGTAGTCATCAAGCTAAGCATTTAATATATTATTCTACATACATTATCTCATATCCTTACATCATCAGTAGGTATTATCCTGCCCACTTTATGGGTAAGAAAACAAAACCAAAAGGATTAAAGAACTTGCTCAAGAATAAGCAGCTAGCAGTGCACACTTTCACAACTGTAGGCAAACTGTTCCCATCAACTGATCTGCTTTCTCTCCCAACCCCCATGGCATGCAAAGGAAATGCTCAGACAGGCAACCATAAGCCATAGCAGCAATGTAAGTGGCAACAACTAGACACGTATTATGAAATACCATTAATCTACAGTTTCTAACCTTCTTTTACCTTTCTCTCAGGATCTGTGGTACTCGTGGTGTTAAACAGCTTTTATAGCTATTATCAGGCCTGGGGTGCTCTACACTCAATGAAACCCAGAAACTTTACTGCCTAACAATGCCTCTCCCCCTCTCCAATGTTACTCCATAAGCACACTCATTAAGAATTTAATTACTAGATTCCAACATGCCTTTTTAGTACCATGTTCTTATAAATATATTGTACTTTCAAAGGCCAAGGTTGCTCAAGATTAATTATGAGTCAAAAAAAACTATTATAAGTAATTTGTGTTTTCTGAAGGTCAAATCTTCATTTACAATAGGTAAAGATTTGGCTTTATTCACATAAAAATTGCAAACAATTTTTGAGTAGTTCTGTGTCGTTCAGAATATGGTTTTGCAACAGTTAAGGAACAGCCCCCAAATCTCAGTGGCACGATGCAATAAAAATTTATTTACACTCCACACTGCAAGATCAGCAAGAAGACTACACTCACTGTAGTCACTCAGGAAACCAAGCTGGCAGATGCTCCATCTTGACATATTTCCTCAATCAGTGAGACAGAAATAAGGGCTATGGCAACTGACACACGGCCTCTTAAAGCTTCTGCCTGGAAGTCACATACACCACACTCATTCACATTCCTTTGACCAAAGATAGTTAAAGGTAGCTTCAAGGGTCAGTGAAGCATACCCCTAGCATGTGACCCAAGGTGGGGGGCAGGGAGAGGGTGGGTTTGATAGCAATCTGAAAATATTTGGCAATTAGCACAATGACTACCAAAATCTAACAGATATTTTTTCTCAACTGAGATAAAATACATTCCTTAACAGAATTGGCACAATCTCCACAATTTACTTAGTATTTACCATGTGTCAAGCACACACAGGGGCCTTACCAGCATTGTCTCCAATCCTCAACGCAATCAGCAGAAGAGAAACTATTGGTATTGAATGAAGTAACAGGCTCCAAGAGATTAAATAAATTGCTCAAGGTTGCACAATTAGTAAGTGGTTAAAGTATAATGTGAATCCAGATTAATCTAATTCTAAAGTTTGTGCTCATTCCACTACAAAATTGCTAACTTTATAGTGGAATTAAAAAAAAAAAAAAAGAAAAGATTTTAAGGTTACATTTTTCCCCACTTGTAATTCAAACTAAAATGGCAGCATGGATGTTCAGAAATTACTGATGCAGATATAAATAATGGAAAAGAGACTTCTTCCAAGAGACTTCTTCATTTCCAAGCTATTACTGGAGGTAAGGGGGTGGGGTGGGGCACATGGGGAAGAAGTCCCCTGAATACAACTACATTAACTAATACAAATTAATATTTCCAAGAAAAATCAAAGAAAAAAGCCTCCTTTTATCCGGTATTAGTGAAAAGCAGTGAGTCATATTCCCTTTATAAGAGTTCAATTAACTTGTGAATTGTATTGTCTACATCTTGACAGTTTCAAACATACTTTATATCCTCTTTATCAAAGAAATAAGAACAAAAGATTATACATTCCAAAAATGGAAAATTTTTCATAGTTTTGGCCTGCTAGAGCAAGTTATTTAAAAAAAAAAAAGTATCAAGGTTACCTTTTAAAAAATTTTTAAAAGAAAGAACAAGAAGTAAACCGTGCAATAGGTACGCATGATACGAAATTATATTTGAGATGAATGGCAATTAATTGTTAGATAATCTTTTCCAATGAAATGAAAGAAAAAAGGTATTATCACATAGGTGGTAACCAAAGCCAATCTGTCCTCACAAGAGAATCTAGCCTGTTTGGTGTTCGAAAATATAGTATTTGATGTAACACCATTTCAAGTCTGTCACAAATAAAATAAAAACCCAATATAAACATCTTAAATCCTCAAACAAAAGTTCTATTCCAAATACTGTACTGTCAATGAAATGTACTAAGCCTACAGAGTCAGATTAAATCAAGCCTGAACAGAACTTATAAATTGTCAATAGGACATTAGTTCTTTTACTACATTTGCAATATTACAAAGAGCCAACATAGAGGCAGATATAATTAACACAAACTCCTATAAACATAATTCAGAATGTCTCACTTAAAAAGTCTGAGGTAATACAACTGTAAAAATTTTTTTTTGCAATTGAACATTGCCTATTATATATTCCCAAAATCGTTCATGTTACAGAAGGCTGATGCTTGGTATTATTTTTCTTTCTGTACACTGATATTATAATTTACTTGTAGAATATACTTTCTGCATGAGAAAATCTGGATAAATATACCATATTCTATATACATTTAAAATAACACTAAATTGTTTTTAAATACCATTAGACAGAAAAACAGACTCTGTGTGTGTGTGTGTATGTCTGTGTGTGTGTACATTGCCTCAGAAGACTGTGACAAATACAGAAAAACATTTTAAAGCATGAATAATTGGAGAACTTCTTTGTCATCTATCTGGATTTGAATTTTAGCTCTACATTTGATAGGGTTGTCTAATCTTTTAAGCCTCAGTTTCCTCATCAGTAAGATAGGGCTACAAATAATATCTCTTAAAGCTCTTTTGAGGAAAATAATGCACGTAAAGTGTTTAACACAGTGCTGGGCACATAGTAAGGTCTCAATAAATATTAGCTTCTGCAGCTGCTACTACCTTGATTATCCTTTTAAAGGACAGATCGAATTTTCATAAAATATCTTTTTCCTTTTTTGAACTACTATGGTGTTCAATTGTCTACTCTCTCATTTGGTACCAAGCATATATAAACCATTTATTTTTTGCTAGTATGTGTCTATAAGGAACACTGATTACCACATGCTCCCCACATATGCTGAAGTCACAGAAATTCTTGTGCTCTAACCAGTGAATGATGATAAAGTTATGTCATAAGACTGAATTTTTAAAAATAATATATTTGGGTAAGGTAACAATTACAATAATAAGAGTTAACTTTTATCTCTAATTACTATCTACCAAGTCGTTCAAACCTAGCAATAATCCTAGGTCTTATTATCAATCCCATTTTAACACAGCAAAGAACTGAGGCAAAGGGAAGATACGTAACTTGTCCAAGATCACACAGTTAGTAAGTGGTATTCAAATCTAAGAAATAGACTCCAATTCCTTCATTCCTAGTCCCCTAAATGGACCTTTATAAAGATCTTATAAATTATCCGAAAGAGTTTAGAACTTTACTCTGAGGGCAAGACATTCATTGAATGGCTTTGAACTGGAAGCATAAGATTGGGATGCTCTCTGGTTATAGTTGGGAAACAAACTGTACAGGAGAGATAGTAGATGTGTGGAGACCTATGAGAAGGTAGTTGTGGTAACCAGGGCAACAGAGGCCTCGATTATGGAGCAGAGCACCAGTAGTGGGCACTGAGAGAGTCTCAGGGATTCAAGATATATTAAGGAGGTAAAATAGATAATTCTCTGTGATTGAATACTCAAGGAGAAGTTTGAAATGCTGGCCAAATTTCCACCTAGAGGCAAATGAATAAGTGGCATTTCCATTCACACTTGAAGAAAAATAGAGTTTGGTGGAGAAGGGGTTTAGGACAAGGGCTGAAGCAGAGGCAGTAAGTTCAATTTTGGAAAAATTTTTTTTGAGGGACAGTGAAACAATTAAGGAAGCAGTTTAATATTGGGACCTGAAGTTCAGGAGGAATCTGAGCTATAGATCTAGATTAGGGGGTCATCAGTATACAAATGCTCATTGAAGCCATACAAATATATAAGATTACTCACAGAGAATATAAAAAGTAAGAAAAGCTGAAGTCCTAGAGAAGAATATTGAATATATAAATACTTAAGGGAATATACAGTTTTAAAAGAGAAGAGTGAAAAGGAGACAAAGAAGTGACTAGACAGTAGAAAAAGTATCAAGAGAACATGACTTCATGGAAACTAAGGAAAAGAGTGTTTTAAGAGATAAAAAGTGGGCAACAATTTCATAAGTAGGTGAGAGACCTTGTAAGATTAGAACATAAAGTGTCCATTAGGTTTAGTTACAGGGTGTCTTTGATGATCTCAGGGAGATCAATTTCAGAGGAAAATAAGATTACAGTGGCACATAACGAGGCCAAACAGCAAATGTTGATAATTTATTTGAGAAATTTGGCTGGAAAGAGGAACAAAGAAATAAGGTACCAAAGGGAAGGGTTCTTTTTCCCTCTCCTTCCCTTTCTCCCCCTCTCCCTTCCTTTCTTTCTAACATGTAAAACTAGTTATAAGCATTTCAACTTCTAAGATTTTGCTGATGCTATCAACTATATTTGCATTATTGTCCTCATCACCAACCTCTTGACCTCCTGTGTTTAAATTTTATTAATCTTTCAACACTTTGATAAGATGTTACTTGTTAGACAAACATTCGCTACACTTCCTAGTTAAAACTAATCACAGTACCCTTCCTGTTTGTTGCACTTTGTTCATGCCATTATGTTATGACACTTCACATGCCATATTAAAGTGTATATGTATAATGTCTTAGTCCGTTCAAGGTACTTTAACAAAATGTCATAGATTAGGTAACTTATAAACAACAGAAATTTATTTCTCAAAAGTTCTGAAGGCTGAAAAGTCCAAGATCAAGGCGCCAGCAGATTGGGTGTCTGGTGAGGGCTTGCTTCCTGTTCATAGATTGTGCCCTCTTGCTGGGTCTTCACAAGGCAGAAGGAACAAAGGATCGCTCTTGGGCCTCTTTTATAAGGACACTAATCCCATTTATGAGGGCTCTGCCCTTATAACCTAATCACTTCCCAAAGGCCCCACCGCCTAATACCATCACCTAGGAGGTTAGGATTCTAACATATGAATTTGGTTGGCAGGGGGTGGGGGATACAAACGTCCAGACTATAGCAAGAAATATTTCCTCCAGCAGACTGTGAATCTTTTTAATTACCAAAGCACACAGCACTGCACACAGTAAATGCTCAATAATAGATATTTCCTGAATGAAAAAATCCAACCATCAACTATGTTATTACTACAGCAGATAGAAAAATAAAAGAGAAAGAGGAACTTCACAGAACTGTTTAAACACATCACCAATCCACGCTCCCACTACTGGGCCTGTGATGATGGGGAGCTGGAGGCACTGTGATCTCAGGGAAAAGGTCACTTACCTCTCACCCTCACTTCCC
The DNA here is from genome assembly GCF_002837175.3 of Physeter macrocephalus. Lineage (NCBI taxonomy): Eukaryota > Metazoa > Chordata > Mammalia > Artiodactyla > Physeteridae > Physeter > Physeter macrocephalus. Next base: position 45,944,124 of record NC_041229.1, read on the forward strand.
AGTGAGGCACCAGGAGTGTAGAACAGTGCTTCCCAATAGGTGTGCCTGCCGCAAACGACTGAACGATACGACTAAGTCCTAATTCCCTCCTTACTCTGACTTTACATCATGGGGGTGCAGGGGAGACCTCTGGGGTGCCCAGGACCTGCGGCTGTAGGCAGCCTCAGCCGTTTTCCCCACTATGCTGTAAAGACACGCACTAACATTTTCTATGTATGGCATGATGTCAAAAAGATTGGGAAGTACTGGTCAAGTCAGGTGGACTGAGAAATGAAGAGAATAGACTCTGAGGTTAGAGAGACCCCCATTCAAATCCAAGCTATTTACTTCTACTGATACAATCATTGGCAAGTTACTTAACCTCTCAAAGTCTCAGTTTCCTCCCATGTAAAAGGGAGAAAATATCAGTACCTACCCTAGTGGGTAGCGGGTAGTGGTGAGGATTAACCCAAAACTGTTTATAAAGCACTTAGTGCAGTGCCTGGTACACAGTAAGCACTCGGTAAATATTAGCTAGCTATAATTATTTAATTTTTCATCAAAGCCCCACTATCCACAGACCTTTTCAACTACAAGATGGGGGCAAACTGGCTCTGAAGCTATGAGAGACACAGACTAGTATGGTGCAATTTTTTTTTTTTTTTTGAGCCACATCATGGGGCTTGCAGGATCTTAGTTCCCCGACCAGGGATGGAACCTGGGTCCCTGACAGTGAGAGTCCTAACCACTGGACTCTCAGCTAATTCCCCAGTATGGTGGATTTTTTAAGTCATACGAGCTTATGCAACTTATATGTAAAATTCTTAATAAATGACTCCTTCAAAGCTGATAAAATCTAGATAAATATCTCTTCCTCAGATTCATCATATTAATCTCTCTCACTACTGTGTGTTGTTAGCTCTTCCCATAAGAATTTTAAACTTTTCCTAATTATGCTACGTACCCAGAAATCTGACTTTCTGTACTATATTTCCTACAAAAAAGTATTACAAATATGTGAGAATACAGACAGGTTCAACTTAGGGTACATTAACATTTTTTTAATTACTTTATGCTCCAAATAAATAGGGTGCTGAAAGCAAGTGTGATGTGCCCAAAATGTGATCTGTTTTATCACTCTCACTTTGTAACTGACCCCTTACAGAGAAGACATAACTGACAGGTGAACAAAGTGGAAAGAAGATGCTGGAAAGAAGAGATATGCTGAATCTAAACAAAAGGTTCAACAGCCAAGAACAGGGAACACAGTTAGCTTTGTAGGGTTAGAAATAGGGCAAGAGGTCAAGATCTGGAGCAGATCTGGATATTATTAACCAGTAAAAACAGTTAAGTCCAAAGGAATTATGATTTGGAAAGAACACTTTTAGACAAAACAGAACCTATACAAGGTACATATGATCACCCTAATATCTATCTAATTCATGGATGGAACAAGAAGAAATAATATTTGACTGCTGGAATGAGATTAAGCAGAGCAGAATTAGAACTCATATTCAGCAAGCTAAAAAAGGAGACTTGTGGGAAGATAATGTTTTAGACACACAGTAAAATTCTAGTCGATCTCTTTTATGACAACAGCTGTTCGTAACATTCCAATTTCTGCTTTATGTCAGTTTCATATTTCAATTGTAGCTTATTATTACTGTGGCCAATTTGATTTGAAAAATAAGAATGTTAAACCTATATTCTATAACATAGTTTCAGACTCATCTTATGAAATTTCAAGTACTTCACAGCTTTAAAAAATAACAACGCCCTTTTATAAACCTCTTTGGAAACCTAGCCTATTTTTTCCAACAAAATGAACTTCAATACTAGAAATAAAACAACATTCCCAAAGGTAATAAACACAGAATAAAATTTAAGATGTTTCTGATTTCCTACATGAAATTAATATACCTTAAATTTAGAAGACTGAATTTAAATGACAATTGACTATATCCAGTGAGCTTAAGCCTGGAAATACACTGCAGAAATTAAAATAACTGAAATCCTTAAAATGTACAAACAGCTGTTCAAATAAAGCTTTAATACATATCTGTTTATGTTTCATAAAGGAAGCAGTGATCAATTCATGATAAAAGATAAGAGATGATTATAAATATATGCTAATGTAGTTTCTTCCTCTTAAGAAATTATTAATAATGTATTAGGAAGTAGTAACATAAATTTAATTCTGTTCTAAAATACTAGTTATACACACATTTGTCACACCTAATATGATGAATATTTAATGTTAAGTGCCATAGTGCAACACTAGTTATTTCCTTGACATTCTGTATTAAAACAAAAAAAGCAGAAAACAAAACAAAACCAAAAAGATAAGAAAAGAAACAGGGTGGAGAAGAGGGAGGGAGGAGAGGAAGAGAGGGAGAGAGAAAGAGATTGAAACATAGAGACAGAAAGCATAGCCATCTGATGACAAAGTAGCTTTTATCCTCCTTTCTGGTTTAAAATCTAGTCACAAGAAGGGAATTCCAAAGATCCCTAATAGCAGCAATCAGAAATATTTACAATTTTAAATAGAAAGATGAATAATCCCATGAGATGGTATTTCTCACATAGTTAAAACTATTTCATACATAAAACCCAAAATATCCATTAACAAAATTTTGAACAAACTTCTATCTTCCTTAATTTCTAGGCCTTTCTGTTTAATTTCTCTCTCAAAAAGGCTTTCCATCACACTGTAGTATTTAAGAGTACAAAACAAACAAACAAAAGAAAAACCTGAGTCTTTGTATTCAAGAGTACAAAAATAACGGAATCTTTTGCTATGTTCTTCACATAAATTTCAAAATATTCGACTGTTTTGAAATAATTTACGGTATTTAAAGTAAATTATTCAAAAGTCTACTTCTACCTCAGTTTCTAACCACTGAATGAGCTAAGACAAATCACAAAAATCCTCAGAGATTTCATTTCCTCACCAGAAAAGTGACAATGTTGTGGTACATAATCTCTAATTTGCTCCCCACTCTAAAAATCTATGATCCTCTGAAACATTAAGTCTTGGTATTATTCACTTGAAAGGAAAATACTTTTATGAAACTTTGCAACATATCAAACTCACTGAAAATAACACTGAATCAGCATATATGCCATGAATTCTTGAACCTCAGTTATTTTTAGGCTAGAATAAATAAGCATCAAGATATATGTAAAATATATAAACTGGTTCCTATCATTAAAGTATGACTCTGAAGTTTGGCTCTACTAGGATAAATAAAAAGCAAAAAAACCCAATTTTTTTTTTTTTTGGTATGCAGGCCTCCCTCTGTTGTGGCCTCTCCCGTTGCGGAGCACAGGCTCCGGACGCGCAGGCTCATTGGCCATGGCTCACGGGCCCAGTGGGATCCTCCCAGACCGGGGCGCGAACCTGGTTCCCCTGCATCGGCAGGCGGACGCACAACCACTGCGCCACCAGGGAAGCCCTTTTTTTTTTTTTTTAAACCCAATTTTTTAAAAAGTAGAAACCAAATCTTGAGGACTTTAAGGCACTGAAAAAAATCCTCAAAGAATGGAAAAGAGGACAGTTGATGATGGTACTGCAGAGACAAAAGATGTTAGTAAATATTTTTTTAATGTGCTCTTTACAGTAAAAATTCTCTTATGCAATCTCCATTTAAGAGATTACATTTAATAAGATAAATTTATCTTAGATTCTCTATTTTCTCTGTAAAACGTTCTAACATTCACATTGACTGCTGGAAGATAAAACACCACTACTAAATTTGACCACATACGTCAGTTCACACTAGTTGAGTTACATGCTTGCCAAGAATCAGCTGTGCTTATCCTCAAATGTGTTTATGTCATTTGTATTTGTTAATGTAATTATGTAAATGACCTACATATTACATAAACCAAAAAGGAAAAAAGATTTTTTCCATGGAAACTGAGTTTACTGTTTTGGAAAGACAATACCTTATAAGTATGATTTATACAACAAAAACAACTCAGAACCCCAGCTGGGGAACTCTAACTCAAACAAAATGCCTTGGTAAATGAGCAGATGTCTTGTGCTAGGGTGAAATGAAGTACTTAAAGTACACATGTATGAGTATTTTGGAGATGCTGTTAGTAAAAAACAAATCTCATGCCATTGCCATGAGGACAGCTTACCCTAAATAGCTTTTGTCTCCTCAGCTTGGACATCAGTATGAATACATGCAAAGCAGAACTGCCCTAACTGACTCACAGACCTGCAATGGGGCACAGAGCTGACCCAGCCAACTTGTTTGTTATATGCCACTACAATTTTACGGTTGTTGTTTACATAACTGCTGACTGACACAACACTATAACAGGAAAAAATAAATATTAATAGCATATAAATTTATAGGAGCATATAGCTCCCATAAATCAGTGCAAAAAATTAAAAAATAAATAATGGGTGGAGGGCATGAAATCAAAACGACTAATAAACCAATGAAAAGACGTTCCACATCACTAGTCATCAGGGAAATACAAAGTAAGGCAAAAATGAGGCATTACCTTTTAGATTATTTGATTGACAAGGTAAAAATCACTGACATGAACTAAGATTGGGAGTCAACAAGCACTCTCGGAGGGAAAGTAGATTGGTAGTGCCTTTTATGGAGGACTATCTGGCAGTATTTATCAAAATTAAATACATCCAGTATATTTGACCCAGAGAATCCATTTGTAGGTAACTATCCAGCCTATGGAAACAATGGAACATGCACACAAAGATATTTTTAAAAGAATGTTCACAGTTGTACAGTTTGTAAGAGTGAAAAACTGGAAACAGTATAAACGTTAATAGGGCTTCAAGTATTACTTATAGATTTACAATTTTTTGCAGCACCTAAAAACAATGAGGTGGATTCATATATAGTGACATATAGACAGAACCCTAAGATACATTATTAAATAGAGAAGTACTGCAGAAAATACATAATATGTGATCCTATTGTAAAAAATAAATATAGACATAGGTACATAGATATGCATAGAAAAAATTCTGGAAGGATATATGCCAAAATGTCAAGATAGTTTTGAATGAAAAAAGAAGCAGGAAGAGGGAGTTGGATAAAGGGGGAAAGAACTTTCACTTTTTACTATATACACTTTGATGTTATTTGAATTTTTTGAAAGAACTCAGCAGTGTATTACTTGTACAATTAACAAATTATTTTTAAAAAGAGGAGACTTGCTAACTTTTAGATCAGAAAAGTCTCTCATCAATTCACCTATTGAATAACAGACTCCTCATTTTTACCCTACATAGATAATACGCAGTTAAAATTGGGGTAAAAAAGTAAACTACATCTTAAAATTCTGAAAGAAGTTGATGCTGAGAAGAAAGTTAAAAGGGAGAAAAGGGGCTTCCCTGGTGGCGCAGTGGTTGAGAATCTGCCTGCTAATGCAGGGGACATGCGTTCGAGCCCTGGTCTGGGAGGATCCCACATGCCGCAGAGCAACTGGGCCCGTGAGCCACAAATACTGAGCCTGCGCGTCTGGAGCCTGTGCTCCGCAACAAGAGAGGCCGCGATAGTGAGGCCCGCGCACCGGGATCAAGAGTGGTCCCCGCTCACCGCAACTAGAGAAAGCCCTCACACAGAAACCAAGACCCAACACAGCCAAAATAATAAAATAAAATTAATAAACTCCTACCCCCAACATCTAAAAAAAAAAAAAGGGAGAAAAGGAGACCTAATAATCTTTAAGCATCTAAAGTGATTCTATGAATAGCTGTTTTCTATTTCAACTGAGAAAAGGCCTTTAGGGTGAGCCCATTCACTTTTATTAGAGATTTGGGATATTCGGGGAAAATGTCCTGACTCTGCATGCTGTGAACCTACTAGAATTGGTTAGCAAGATCTTGAGGCAGGGGGATTAAATTCTCTGGATTTTTTTTTTTTAGTTACAGGTTTTAAGGAAATTTTTATCATTTATTTCTTGATGTGACTCACAGCTTTGCTACTCAGAGTGTGACCCCAGGTCCAGCAGCCCTGGCATCACCGGGGAACCGAGAAATGCAGAAGCTAACACCCCGCCCAGACCTACTGAATCATAATCTGCATTTTTAATAAGATTCCCCAAATGATCTGTATGCACACTAAAGTCTGAGAACTCCTTTAGAGCCCTAACATCAGACATTTACATTTGTAACAGTCCATATGTCTTGAACATTAACAAGTGCATACTTTGGAATCGGTAAAAAGAAATATTTCATTTGATAACAAAACCTTTCTTTTTCATCCTTATAGATAATATTTCTGCTTTTCCAAATAACGAAAAAAGTAATACAATTTTTTAAGGCCTATATTCTTTCAAGGTAAAAGCCACAACAGTCCACATCACCTTCATTCACACAGTTCTTCTAATCATTAAAATGTAATAAAAGACTATGAGAGATGTAAGCTAAAATCCAAAAGAAATAGATAATAACTTCAATAAAGTGATCAAAAACTTAAATGATCTTTAAATTCTCAAGACTCAAGTAATTTCAATTCGGTTGGCCTGCTGTAATAAATCTCCCTACATGTTTCATACCAGTAGAAGTTGCTGGTGATTTTACAAGATGAGGTGAGGAGAGTCTCATCTTTCATAAGAATCCCTGAAAATATCCTATAATGACACCTTGCAAGGAAGGTTTGTCCAAAATATCAGGATTGGGAATTATCCAATTCCAAAAGCATTTTTTAACACTCAAGCAAGAAACAGAAGTCAGGATAGCAACTGTGCTAATATTAGAGCTTGATGTTTTTGTGATAGAAGAAGTCAACATGATGAGCTCAACTGCTCTCCATCATCTAATTCTGAATATCATTCTTCTGAACATGCCCAACGAGCTCAAAACCATAAGAATTACATACTCCATTTCAGTGAACAAATCTCTTCAGAAGCATTCCAGGGCAGCTTGGATTCAGAGGTCCTGGGCTGCCGCAAGCAACTTATTCTCTAAGGCCTGAGAACCCAAAGCTATGTTCTTCTTTTATTTTAGGATGACAGGAACATGACAAACAGCCAGCACTCAGTCACCATCAAGGCCCCACCAGTACAAAGAGGCTTTGTGACTGACAAGAGAATATAAAAGGAGGAGAACCACTTTTTCCTTCCTCTAGGGAAGACTCCAGCTGAAATTTTAGAACTTAAAAGCGTCTCCCATTTAGACTAGCTCACCTTGCAGGTAAACACCTTCCTGGTTCAGTGACTCAGTCACACATTAGAAACAGAATCTGTGCTGAAAATGGATAATGGTGGAAAAATATTGTTTTACTGTGAATTTCAGCTCAGGGCGGCTGTGATATACTTCCTCTTCTAGTAAGCTGTCACTGCAACAGTACAGCATGAAAAGTAGGCTTCATACATGGATATTTTATTTGAAGTTTTAAGGATACAGATTGGAATAAATCCAAATATTTCCAATTTTTGCTATCTGTGATTTTTTGAAAAAAATCTAGATCAGATCATGAAAAAGGAAATATATGATGTATTACATGAATATTAATATTTCCTTCTATGTCCTTCGATTCATTTCAATAAATTTCCATGACAAGGACAGTGATTTTGAAACACCTGCCCCAAAATAAACAGAAAATACAGCAAAATTCTTCTTCAAAATATAATCAATATCACTATATAATCAAATACAATCTACGAAATACATACTCAAAATATAGTAATCAGGTTGTGAACTGATAATTTATATTTCCAAAGACTGTAAATTTAATTTCCATTCAAACTCACTTAGAATGTATTAGCAGTGGACTTCATAGATATTTAAAGGGCATTCTGATGATCACAGTCTTTAAATGGCAATTGATGACTTTTCAGTTTGATCAGCAGTAATGCATTAGACTGATCCTTGAGAATATATTCACTAAAAGCCTAAACATTTCAGATAAATAAATTTATCTCCATTTTTCAATCTTGTTTTTCTCCACCTAATAAGGACATTTGATATTATACCATGTCTGCAGATATTTCTGGAATTAGTCTTTGTTGGCAGTCCTATAAAACTTTTTTTAAACTGTACTTTTCAAATATTATTACCTAGTAAAAAACACCCTAACTCATAAGTATCAAAGACAAATTTCCACCGTATGCTAACACATATATATGGAATCTAAGAAAAAAAAATGTCATGAAGAGATTAGTGGTAGGACGGGAATAAAACACAGACCTACTAGAGCATGGACTTGGGGACATGGGGAGGGGGAAGGGTAAGCTGTGACGAAGTGAGAGAGTGGCAGGGACATATATGCACTACCAAATGTAAATTACATAGCTAGTGGGAAGCTGCCGCATAGCACAGGGAGATCACCTCTGTGCTTTGAGACCATGAGAGGGGTGGGAT
>NC_041229.1:45952544-45998601 GCF_002837175.3 Physeter macrocephalus
CTAGAGGGGTGGGATAGGGATGGTGGGAGGGAAGGAGACGCAAGAGGGAAGAGATATGGGAACATATGTATATGTATAACTGATTCACTTTGTTGTAAAGGAGAAACTAACACACTATTGTAAAACAGTTATACTCCAATAAAGATGTTTAAAAAAAAAAAAGACAAATTTCCGTCTTATTAGGACAATGTTGTAATAACAATCTCATATAAACTTGTGGCATCTATTGTAAGCTTCCTCATTACTTCCCTTCTAATTCTAAAGTGTAGTGTCTCAGAACTAAGAGTATGCATATTTTAAACGGCAGTTCTGACAATTCTGGAAAGAAAGCTGGCAAGCTTTGTGGTGCACTTGTCTGTCATTCTCCATGGGAACACTCCTCTTTCAAATACACTTGAGAAGAAGTTAAGTTTGCTGGGGTTCTCTCTCAAGAAATGCCTATGTGCCCACAAAAACACAGGAGCATCCCTGAGATGTGGCAACCAGAGGAATGTTAAATGGTGATAACACAGAAACACCATGCCGCTGTGCAATAAAGATCTATTTCCAGATCAGATTTTTATAACAGCTTAATTGATATAATTCACATACAACTCACTATTTAAAGTGTATCATTCAATGACTTTTAATATATTCACAGGCCTGTGTAGCCATCGTCATAATTACTTTTTGAACATTTTCATCACCGTTAAAAAAAAAAAAAACAATTAGTAGTCATTCCCCATTCCCCAAAAGTCTCCTAGCCACAGGCAACACAAATCTACTCTCTATCTCTATGGATTTGCCTATTCTGGACATTTCATATAAATGGAATCAAACAATATGTGACCTTTACAGCTCAGAGTTAAATAATAAAAACAACTAATTTTATTGAGAGTTTACAATGTGGTAGTCATTTAATACTCACAGTAATCCCATAAGGTGAGTACTGTTATTATCCCCACTTTAAGATGAGAAACCTGAGGCACAGAGAGGCTGAGCACCTGACCCAATATCACAAAGAAGTTAGATGGAGAGAGTTTGAACCGACACAGTCTGGCTCAAGAGTGCATGCTTTTAACCAACTCTGCTACCCTAGAGTGCCCCTTGATTAGCTCTAGGAAAACTCCAACACTAGAAAATAATGGAAACAAAGAGTCAGGCGTGAAGGAAACACTGAATTATAGTGTTCCTCATAACTAGTAAAACAAGGAATTAAACTTAACTGCTTCCAATCTGAGCATTTTTATTAGCAAAAGTCCAGTCTAAGAGCTTTCTATGATCAGTAATAAATGTCATTGTTATTCATGAAAATAAAACTGCAACAAGTTTTTGAAAGGCAGCTGACCACTTCTGACATGATTGTGTCCCATTAAGTTCTTACTTTAGTAGCTGCATTTTAAGTTCATACCATTTCTCCATACAATATTTCCCTTTGCCTTCTACTAAAATCAATAAACATTTATATAAGTTAAAAATTTCGGAGCCATTTCTTTATCTGGGCCCAAGTACCTCAAAGGCTAGCAGGCAAAAAAGTGAAAACAGACTTGCCACAACTTTCATCCATAGGTGGAGAACATTCACCCAACGGGCAGAATAATGTTCTCCCCTCAAAAAGAAACTCACATTACTGTCATGTGACCTGGTAATAAGCCTTGCATTCTTGGAGGAAGGGATTCACAACATTTATAAACCTATGTTTTCTCACCTTTTCTATTTGCTTTGAAGAAAGCAACAGTCCTAACATTCTCTTTACATAGGACAGATATTGCATTTTTTAGTAAGCTGACTGGTTTTGGGTGCCAACTACATTAGTACCTTGTTCCACCTGCATATATTTTCTGAGGAATATTGCTTTCACAAGCCCATGTCGACTCATTAAAAACTCATCTTTTAAGAATGACAATGAGGGCTTCCGTAGTGGCGCAGTGGTTAAGACTCCGCCTGCCAATGCGGGGGACACCGGTTCGAGCCCTGGTCCGGGAAGATCCCACATGCCGCGGAGCGGCTAGGCCCGTGAGCCATGGCCGCTGAGCCTGCGCATCCGGCCTGTGCTCCGCAACGGGAGAGGCCACAACAGTGAGAGGCCCGCATACCGCAAAAAAAAAAAAAAAAAAGAATGACAATGAATTTAGGAAGCCAAAGGCATTAGATTTTTCTACTTCCTACCTTTTCTATATACCAGTCCTCTTTCACTTAAACTGTGTGTCCAAGGCTTTCAAACAAAGCTTCAATTTCCTCCTAATCATTTATCATGATCTCTTCCAGATAAGTAGGTTTAACAATCTAGCCATGCATGCAGACATTTTGGACTGAATCTTAGACCATTTTTCTTTTCTTTCCCATTCCCCAACTAGTCGATCTCTCTTGCTTGTGCAACCTTCTCTTAACCACTTAGTCTCTCTTGTCTAAATAAGTAAATAAACAAAGAAAAGAAGGAATACAAAAGGAAAACCCTTAATCCTATAACAACTTGCCCTATCTTTCTCCTCTCAAACTTTTTGAGTTTATTATACTCATTCTACTTCCACATCTCACACTTTTTAATTTTCTTTTATTTATTTAAAAAAATTTCCCCAAGGTTATTAAGAAATAATTGACAAATATAATTGTATTTTAAGGTATACAACATGTCACATTTATTTCTCGATCTACTATCCCAACTCAACTACAGAAGTTTCTCTAGGAGGTCACCACTGATCACCAGGTTGCTAGAGCAAAGAAACAGCTCTTACTTAACCCTTACCTTACTGCATATGTCTACGGCATTAACACTAAATATAATTTCATTCCTCAAGTTCTCTATTTTAATTAACTTTCTTTCCTAGTTTAAAAACAACAATCACTACTCGCAACTCTATTTTTTTGCTAAGATAACAATCACCTTGCTAGGTGCTCACATGTATTAGTCCAGTAGTTTTTCACATGGCTGGTTGTTATCCATTAGTGGGTCGAAACAGCTTTTTAATACATTTTTTTTTAATTTGGCTGCGGTGGGTCTTCGTTGCTGTGCACGGGCTTTCTCTAGTTGCGGCAAGCGGGGGCTACACTTCATTGCGCTTCAGTAGTTGTGGCACATGGGCTCAGTAGTTGTGGCTCACGGGCTCTAGAGCGCAGGCTCAGTAGTTGTGGCGCACAGGCTTAGTTGCTCCTCAGCATGTGGGATTTTCCCGGACCAGGGCTCGAACCCATGTCCCCTGCATTGGCAGGCGGACTCTTAACCACTGCACCACCAGGGAAGCCCAAAACAGCTTTTTAAATAAATGAAATAAATTAGAACAGAAAATATCCAAATGTATTTATTACATGTAGCAAGGTTACATACTATTCTGGGAAATTTATGGGTCTGCATGAATAGTCACAATATAAAAGGTAGTTCTGGGACTTTCCTGGCAGTCCAGTGGTTAAGACTCCACGCTTCCAATGCAGGTGGCGCGGGTTTGATCCCTGGTCAGGGAACTAAGATCCTGCAGGCCACATGGCGTGGTCAGAAAAAGTAAAGGTAGTTCTTATTTTGGGTGACATCCAAAAAAGTTGGAAAGATGTTGCTTTTTATGTAATTCTCACAATCCTACCTATGAGGTCCATATAGCAATTTACACTTTTTAATAATGAAGAAGCTGAGGTATAGAGAAGTTGTATAATTTGTCCAACATCAAACTGCTAGTGTGACAATCAAGAATAGCCACTATTTATCTCCTGAACTCCAAATATACAAATGATATCTGTATTTCTCTATGTGAACGTCCTAAAAGCAACTCAATCTCAGTATTTGCTAAACCTGTATGTAATTTCCACACATTTTCTAATTTGCTCACCTTCTAGTGTTTTGCTCTTCCTCATCCAAGCAGCAATCCTCCTGTCTTAGATAAATCAACTCTTCATCATGTCATTACCATAACCCTCAGTCATGTCCTCACCATTTCTCTCCTGAACAACTGCAGCAGTGTCCTCCCATTACCTGTTATTATGCCCCCTCCAAATGACTAATTCATTCTCTGCATTGCTGGAAGTAATCTCCTTGAACTAAAAATCTAATTATTTAGGGAACACTCTCCCAAACCTGAAGAAAACTTTTAAACTCCAAATGCCAGATATAATTTTCTAGACTGGACTTTTGTGTAGTTTTAGGCAATAGTTTAAAAAATAGAACCTAACTGATATTTAAAGGATTTTTTTTAAACGAGTAAATGGTTGAAAGACCCAGATCAAAAGTTCTTCACTTTTTGTTATTTCAAAGATACTAAGCTCATGTAAACAGATTCAAGGACAATCGTAAATGTCTTTCACTCAAGAACTATAAGTTGTCTAGCCAATAAATAGTGTTGTTTTCATAAATTAAAAAAACAACAACAACACTACATCCATATGTAGAGACTAATGAAATAGTTTATTATTTTTGCCTTCACAGAATAGCACAAATTCATGGAATAGCAGTCATCAATACTGTTTCTAAATATGTATTAAAAATATATATATATGTATAAAACACAACTACAATAAACTTTAATTTGCACTGGTTTCTAACTAAAAATCCAATGCTTTCCAGTGTTTATGGCAGATTAAGGTAAGTCTATTGTGAATCAGTCATATATAGTCTGTAGATTATCTACTATGACAAGTCTGAGCCTTTCAATCTACATGTTTAAACAAACTGATTGCTGCCTTTGCACAGGCAAGTGGAAAGAATTTCTAGCTAGGCACTCACTAAGATGGGATCAAAGTTGTCATAATACACTTTATGATACTATTTTAAATTAAAGAAAAATGAAGCTCAATTATTTCATTTTTCTAAAATATTAGTGTTTTTCATACACAGATCACTAATGCTGAAAATAAAACCAATAAAATAATGTTTAAAAGGGTTGCATGTTTCATTGTATTTTTGTGAGCAGGATTAAGTGTAACAGTTTTTGTTGGAGTGTCTGTGTTATTGTTGATTCTTTCCTTTGCTTCTCAATTAAAACAAAAAAGAGCTGGTGGTTCAAAAGAAACTCATTTCTTTTCTCCACATGACTGTTGAGAAGATCCTAAGCAAGACTGAATCAATAATTATGATGAATCCTTTTACTTAAAAAAAAAACTTAGGTTGCTTTACCCATAAATACACACTTGGAAAAAATGTTTTAAAGAGATGCATTAGACAAAATATTCTATCAACATTTCAACTATGACTCCTGCTTGGCCTGAACTGATAGTGACAGACATGCCCTAAGGCGAAGCTATGACAATAACATACAAAATAATAAAATGCTCAAACAAAGGAGGCAGAACCATTATGAAGAGTGCCCACTGGGGTTGAACAGAGAGCCTTTTTCTTTCAAAACACTCTTCAAAATATTGTACCCCAATTTATATCAATAGACAGCTGGATGGCTGGATGGCCAGATGGCCAGCTGGCTAAGAACTGGAACAAAAAACTGGAAAAAACTTTCTCTTCACATATTACCTTTCCTCCACCCAAGCCTCTGAAGTGTTCCCAGGATTCCATTTGAATATAAGCCATATTTTTGGCATACAGATTAAAAATCAAGATCACCATGTATGAGATAATGTATATGAAAAGAACTATACCTATAAAATAACTATTAAGAGCTATTAAGAGCTATGTAAAAGTAAGACATTTTCATTACACATTTTAATAACCATGGTTTCAATACTCTGAACATAAGAAAATACTTAAGGAACTACTTCCTCAAGTTCCTTCTTTAAAAAAAATAAAATTGTCACTTTTTCTCTCTATTGAAAGGGGGTTCTCATTTCCCTTTTTCCCATTTATGGGTTAGGATAAAAACACAAGTTGACATTTCTAACATAAAATGTTTCCCTTATCCTCTTCTTAAAAAAGGTTACTATAAATGGAGTCATAGGGACAATATCATTTGATATTTACTGATCTAATTTTATGCAATTAGAATTAAAATAATTGTTAATAAATGGAATAAATGTGTCCTCAAATATCTACAATATATTTAAAATAAAGTTGAATTTTAAAAATAAAATATTCTAATGGAATTAGACTTGCTAACTGCTATTGTTCATTCTAAACACTTGCTAGAGTTCAGACAAACATATAACATTGTTTTCTTTGGTTGCAGTACTTTATAAATGGTTTTATTTTACCAGTTACCAAACCTCTTTTGTTGAGTTATTCAAACTAACTTCTGCCAAGAACACTAGGAATTTGGTGATAGTGCTTCTTTTTGGAGAAAAACAACCCCTTTCCTCAGAAAATTGAAAATGTTTATCTTGGCACTAAAACCTTGTATTGAGCCTTCTGGAAAGTATTTTAAATTGTTGTTTTTAACCTAGACTCTGTGACTGAAACAGGAAAAGGTTCCGTAGCTCTGCACCAAAATACATATTTATAGGGTTGATTTTCTTTCTACACCAAAAATACTAGTTTGATGGCAGCAGTTTTCAAAGTATAATAACCTAGGACCATGCCTAACATTGGGCATTATCACTATATTCAAGTCAATTTGTTTTTTAAACCTCAAAAACTTCTGATGTCTAAGAAATGCTAAATGTTGATCAAATATGCTATAAGTGCTATATTGGGAAGGACTGTTTCACTTAACTACCTGGTCTGTTAGGAATTTTCACACACAAAAAAAATTTTATTTGATACTGTACTTTCCTCCTGGGCATGCCAACAAAAGATATGTTTCTAAGTTTTTATCTTTTTTTTTTACATTTCTCCCACTAGGTATGCTTTATCTTCAGATTAGACAGCATAAAGAGAAATCCTTGAACTTTTTGCAATACTATCCTAATAATGTGTCTGAATACAATTAAGAAATCTTTGGAAATTGATGAAATGAAAGAGTCATTGTTCTTAACTCCCCTACCACACCCCTAAATTGCTAGAATATACAAAAGGGACTACAGGAGTTGTAAGGTGTATTTGAAAGTATATTAAAAATGGTAGGTCATACAATTTCACAAAGACCCCCAGATAGCTGCAACGATTTTTCAGTCGCTAATAACTGACACAGAATACTATGCACTCCATCAGGAATATGTCCTTCCCACCTTAAAAACTTCATCCATCTTTTTCCTTCTAACAGCTTGTCTGTCCTTTACAAGAAAAATTGCAGCACCGTCATTTTATATTTGCATATAAAATTTTTTATAGTTAAAGGAAGTTCCAATTATATCATTGTGCTTATCAAGTATTTATTAGAATGTTCTGACAGGAAATTAGTTGTTTAAACATTCTGCTATGGTTGAATTGCCTTATTTAGGTTAAACAAAAAAAGATAAAGATATCTACTAAATATATCTTACTAAAATCCATAACTGTCTTTGTCAATCAAGTGCAAATTTTAATTTTAAAAGCCTAGAACTTCCTGCTGTGATTGAATTCTGCCTATATCCAGAAAAATCAAGAAAGAGTCTATTCAAATGAGTGTAATAAGAGTGAAACAAATAGGAATTACTGGTATTACAGAAAATGACGATAATGAAGGAGTGGGCTCTTCCTAATCAAAAATCCAACTCCCATACTGTTGTGTTTGTATGACAATGACAGGCACCATTTTTACTGGCATTAAAATTCTGAGCCATCCTAACACTCCCCCACATTCCTCAGTCTCAGTATCAATGAAAAATGCAACTCTGACATAATGGACTAACTTAATATTTTACAGACAGTGATTAGTATGCTAGCTTCCGTTCGTAAAAGACTTAGATTAAGCCCTACCATCACTTTTTTCTCATTTAAATTTAAAATGTTGATTGTTTTATAAGGTGAGAGAAGAATATCTAAAATCAGGTCCACAAAAAACAGAAATTCACCTTAAGATCTGAGGACTATTAATTTACATATTCAGCTTTCCAAGATGAACTTATAAGCATAATATGAAAAATCACATCTTCCTTCTCTCTCTTTCTCTATTCACTAAGGAGCAGTGACTTATCTCTAACCACTCTAGAAAATAAAACAAAGCAAACAAAAATTCATGTCACTTGTGGGGCATAATAATTTAGATAACACTTTAGTTACACGGTTGATTTAAAAATTACAAAGGAAGAGTATTTTTTTCTATTAAAATAAATAGGTATAACAGAACATACCTGAAAAAGAACATGTACATGGCAGCTGTGATGCAGAATAAAAGGACCTATAACAAGGAGAAAATACGTTACTTACAAAAGAACACTGACATCATCATTTGTGTGTCTTAGAAAGCAAAATACCCACTATTAAATCTTGTATCTGAAACAATTAAAAGATGTACGAAGCTAGTCATACACATATCACATTCTCTACCTTTCAAATAAGTCATATCAAGGCAATAATAAGTCTGTATATTTACACACACATAAATAAAATTATAAACATTATACAATATGTATGTATGTATATATATATATATAACACACTATATATATATGTATACAGGCTGGGTAGAGGGTAACAGGGTTCAAAAAGGAATAGCCAATTTAAAAACTTATATCTAAGAATTCCTCAAGAAGCAAGTAACCTAAGAACAGAGACAATGGCTTTTAAATAGTGGAGTCAGCAGAAAAATCATAAAGCTTATTAACTATTATATCAAGATGACCAGACTTTTAAAATATAAAACACAGTCCAGTTGTCAACCAATTGTAATCAATAAGAAAAGCTCCTAAAAATATAATCATCCTGTATGGGCTATAGACTCCCTATAAAAAAATAAATTCCTCTAAAAGCAAGCATCAGAACACACAATAAATCTGGATTAAAGAAGCTCCCCTAGAACACGTCATACGAAACACAAAGTATATTACTAAGATGTAGATGGAAAGAATCCAAACCCAAGTCCTGACCAAAAGCTTAGTTATGCCAACAAAGTGGATCTCCATAAAATTGTTTTAAATCAGTAAAATGGAAGTTGTAAATAGTGTTCTTATGTTAACAATAAGAGTGTAAATTAAACACAAGGATTGTCAATGGCCTCACATCACAGACAAATGACAAATGAACAATCTTCAACTATTAAAGACTGACCACAAGGAACCACGAAAACAAAAATGGTACAAAATAGTGTTTAGCTATTTCCAACACAATTTCTAGTTGACTTAAGGAAAGTATAATAGTTTTGCTATTAGAAATTGAGCTTGATAAGCATTGGCTTAAGATAAGCATTATAAATACAATCTGAATGACTTAGAAATATATAAACCTACCAACCCAAAAGAGGATGGGCATCACATGCCCTGGCTTCAAACTATATTTCAAAGCTGTAGTAATCAAAACAGTATGCATATAAACAGAATAGAGAATGATACAGAATAAAAGAGCCCAGAAATAAACCCATGCATACACGGTCAATTGATTTATGATAAAGGAGCCATGAATATACAATGGGGACAGAACAGTCTCTTCAATAAATGGTACTGGGAAAATAGGATGGCCACATGCAGAAGAATGAAATTGGACCACTATCTTACAGCACACACAAAAATTAACTCAAAATGGATTAAAGACGTGAATGTAAGGCCTGAAACCATAAAACTCCTAGAAGAAAACACAGTTGGTAAGCATAGGTCATGGTGATTTTTTTAAAAATCTGACACCAAAAGCAAAAGCAACAAAAGCAAAAATAAAGTGTGATATCAAATTAAAAAGCTCTACACAGCAAAGGAAACCATCAACAAGATGAAAAGGCAACCTACTGAATGGGAGAAAATAATTACAAATGACATATCGGATAAGGGGCTAATATCTAAAATATATAAAGAACTCATACAACTCAACAGCAAAAGAACAAACATTCTGATTTTAAAATGGGCAGAAGATCTAAATTCTTCCGAAGAAGACATATGATGGCCAACAAGTTCATGAAAAGATGCTCAGCATCAGAGAAATGCAAATTAAAACCACAATGGGGCTTCCCTGGTGGCACAGTGGTTGAGAGTCTGCCTGCTGATGCAGGGGACGCAGGTTCGTGCCCCAGTCCGGGAAGATCCCACATGCCGCAGAGCGGCTGGGCCCGTGAGTCATGGCCGCTGAGCCTGCGCGTCCGGAGCCTGTGCTCCGCAACGGGAGAGGCCACAACAGTGAGAGGCCCGTGTACCGCAAAAAAAAAAAAAAAAACCACAATGAAATACCACCCCACACTTGTTAGAATGGCTATTACCAAAGAGACTAGATATAACAAGTGTTGGTGAGGATATGGAGAAAAGGGAACCCTTGTGCACTGTTGGTGGGAATGTAACTTGGTGCAGCCACTATGGAAAACAGTATGGAGGCTCCTCAAAAAAGTAAAAATAGAACTACCATATGATCCAGCAATTCCACTTCTGAGTATTTATCCAAAGAATACAATGAAAACACTAACTCAAAAAGATATACATGAAACATTACCAAGATATGGAAACAACCTAAGTGTCCATCAATGGATGAATGAATAAATAAATTGTGGTGCACAAAGAGAGAGAGAGAGAGAGAGAGAGAGAGAGAGAAAGAGAAAGAGGGGAATATTATTCAGCCATAAAAAAGAGTGAAATCTTGCCATTTGCAACACCATGGATGAACCTCGAGGGTACTAAACTGACTTATTTTATTCAGTCAGAGAAAGACAAATACCATATGATCTCTCTGATATATGGAATGTGAAGAAGGAGGAAGAAGAGAGAAGGGATAAGGAAGAAAGAAGGAAGAAGGAGAAAAAGAAACCAAACTCACAGATACAGAGAACAGAGTAGTGGTTGCAGGAGGCAGGGGAGTGGTGGATAGGAGAAATGGGGGAGCTGCATTTTTTTTTTTTAGTTTAAATACATTGAATTTTTTAAAAAAGGATGGGTATCAATTACTATAAAACAAATGTTACTTTTATTAATTTCTTATATAAAATATATAAAATCTTTCTTTATATACAAAGTATATAAAATCTAATAGGGACTTCCCTCGTGGAGCAGTGGTTAAGAATCCACCTGCCAATGCAGGGGACACGGGTTCAATCCCTGGTCCAGGAAGACCCCACATGCTGCGGAGCAGCTAAGCCCATGAGCCACAACTACTGAGCCTGCGCTCTAGAGCCCATGAGCCACAACTACGGAAGCCCAAGTGCCACAACTACTGAAGCCCGCATGCCTAGAGCCCACGCTCCCAACAATAGAAGCCACCGCAATGAGAAGCCAACACACTGCAATGAAGAGTAGCCCCTGCTCGCCACAACTAGAGAAAGCCCACGTGCAGCAACAAAGACCCAATGCAACCATAAATAAATAAATAAATTTATTTAAAAAAATCTAATAAACATGCACACACTCTCCTCCACTCCTCTCTCCTTCTTTTCCTCTCCCATTCTCTCGCACCTTCAAAAATATCCTATCCATGATGCATAAGGTTCATATCACTATTTTTGAAAATGTAACTTAAAGCATAAGGAATAATTTTCATTTATTGACTAATCAATTGTAAAGTCCAAGTAAGTTTGTTTACTGGCTATAATCTGCCAGCCAATGCTCCAGATCGCAAAACTCAGTTTTTATTTCCCTCTCCTTGTATCCCCTTTGGGCAATGCCAACCTTCCCAATTTTTCAATGTTTCATTCTTTCCCTGCACTAGTCATTATTCCCCTCACAGACTCCATTCACAAACCTCTCTAGAAGTGTCCCAAAAATCTTTCCCACACTCTCTACTTTCTCCAAAGAAAACTTCCAAAGTCTCTTTCCCTCAAAATGTTGCTATGCTCTATCCTCATATGCTAAACCTATCTGTGCTCATATTAAACTAACGATTATCTTTACAAATAATACATTTGAAACCGGGAAAGAGCATGTTTAAAAACTTAAGCTCTAGAATAAGGCAAATACAGGTTTGAATCTAATTTTATATGACTTCTGATGCTTTATATAATTTCCCTAAGGCTTAGATCCCTTATCTCTAAAGTGAGTATATCACCTCACTTTGAATTGTTGGGAAGATTAAATGAGACGATGCTGCAAAGTGTCAGGCATTCAGTAGATTGTTTTTATTTTGTTTTGTTATTCATGGAAGTTATCTAGTTATAAAATCCTCATCCAGAGATAGAAGCTTGGAAAAAATTTGTTTTTAAACAGGTAGACCTTTTGAAATCTCTCAAATTACCAATATTTGGAGCTCACCTCTTCTATAGAGCGGAGATTTAAGATATGAAAATCTGTGAAAGCAGGGGGAAACATGTAAGGGATATTAAAGTACAATTGATCAACTCATTCAAGAAATATTTACTGAACACATAGTATGTGCCAGGCACTATTCTAAAACTTACAACAGTATACAAAATGGACAAAGTCCTTGCTCTCCTGGAACTTATCTTCTAGTGAGGTAAGAGAAGGTATTGAAATAGTATGTCAGACAGTGATGAGGTTTGGAGCAAAACAAAGCAGGATAAGGAAATAAAATGCAGGCGAGTAGGGGTGGTTGTTTTATACAAAGTGATCAGGGAAGCACAGACTTGTTAGTAGAGACACTGAGGAGATGAGGGATAAACAAGAGGACCATATCAACAGAACCAATGGAAAATTTTTGAATTTTATTCAGAAAGATGGTCAGTATTATGTCAAAGATGCTAAAGAAAGGATTTCATTTTTAGTAACATACAGTTTTCAAAGTTTTTAAAATTAATTGTGCTAATTTCTTAAACATTGTAACTTCAACAGAGTGCTTTTCCAAATAAATGTAAATCTGCAATTAAATAATGAAGAAGATTTTCTCTGTGTTTCAAATTATAGAATTTTAGAGCTAAAAGGACCTTCAAATAATATATTTTTTCATATCAGGAAACTTAGATCCTTAGAAGGTGAGTGATATATCCATGTTCTACTCTGCTAGTTGTATCTTGCATTTCCTCTATTAAACAAATATTGGTCAAATGTTTATTCTGTACCTGCTCCATAAAGAAGATATTTAAATACAATTCTAACCCTTAAGGAACTTACAGAATACTGCTCCACAGTCTAATTCTGTAGCTACTCTTTATATGTGTGGCTACTTAAAAATTTTTATAGCTTTATTGAGGTATAATTAACATATTTAATGTATACAATTTTGTTAGTTTTGACATAGGTATATATCTGTAAAATCATCAACATAATCAAGATAATGAACATATCATTATCAATAACATATAGCATTCCCATATTACTATTTTAATACTTGTAGAATCTGTAGTGATGTCACCTCTCTCATTCCCAATACTGGCCATTTGTATCCTATTTTCTTGATTAGTCTGAGTATAGATTTATTAACTGTATTGATTTTATCAAAAATGAGCTTTTGTTTAATTGATTTTCTCTATTTTTCTGTTTTCTACCTCGCTGATTTCAATTTAATCTTTACTAATTCCTTTTTTCTGTTTGCTTTGGTTTTTTTTTTCCTAGTTTCTTAAAGGTAGGAATTTACGTCATTGGTTTAAGATTTTTTTCTTTTTCGATATAGATGTACAATGTTATAAATTTCCCCCTAGATCTTCTGTATGTGTGTCCTAATTTTAATAAGTTGGGAATTCATTTTTGTTCCATTCAAAATACTTTCTAATTTTTGATTTTGCTCCTTTCTATGATCCATGACTTAATTAGAAGTGTGTTATTTGGCTTCCAAATACTTGGGGATTTTCAGCTATCTTTCTGTTGTTACTGACTTGTTTATTCTATTATGGTCAGAAAATACTTTATATATATGACTTGATTATTTCCAGATTTATCAAAACTCACTTTATGTCCCAGAATATGTTCCATATGTTTGGTAAATAGCCCATGTACATTTTTTTTTTAATGTGAATTCAACTGTTGCTGGGCAGAGGGTCAAGCTGCTTGACAGTGTTGTTCCAATCTTCTAAATCTTTATTGATTTGTCTACTTGTTCAATCAATTATTGAGAGAAGCTATCAAAATATCCTGCTGTATTTATGGAGGTATCTCCACAATCTCTCCTCACAGTTCTATCAGTTTTTCCTTGGCGTATTTTGAAGCTCTGCTCCTAGGCACATAAACATTTAGAATTACATCTTCCTTACCAAGATGAAACTACCTTCTTTATCTCTGATGACAGTCTTTAATCTGAAATCTATTTTATCTGACAGTAACTTCTGATTACTGTTAGTTTTCCATTATTTTACTTTTAACTGATTTGGTATTTATATTTGAAGTTCACTGCCTGTAGGCATCATATTGTTGTTTCTTGCTTTTGTATCATATCTGAAAATCTCCACCTCTTCATTTGGCATATTTAGATTGTTTACATTTAATGTGATTATTGGTAAGTTCAGAATTAAATCTATCATCTTGTTATTTATTTTTCTATAGTTTCTTGTTTTTTTTTTCTTCCTTTCTGCCTTTTTTGAATCAACTCATTTTTTTTAATGATTCCATCTTCTCTCCATTGTTGGCTTCTTTGTTTAAAGGGTTTATAGTAAACATCTTTAAACTGATACAGTCTCCACTCAAGTGATATTATACCACTAAACATACAATATGGACTGTTACAATAGTGTACTTCCATTTCTCCCTCACCCCAACTTCTGTGCTATTGTTGTCACCTAGTATACTTTTATCTATATTATGAAATCACTATATTTTAAACATTTTTTCTTAAAAATGTATGCCTAAAACAGTTTTGACCTTTGTTTTGAAAGCTATTTTTGCTGGGTATCAATTTCTAGGTTGATGGATCATTTTATTTCAGTATTTGGCTCAATGAGTACTACTTCAAATGTCTTCTTACAATTTGATTATGAGATGCCTTGGAGTACTCTTCTTCATGTTTATTTAAAAGGGTTTCATTAAGTTTCTTGGATCTGTGGGTTTATAATTTCCATCCAATTTGAAATTTTTTCAACCATAATTACATCAAATATATTTTCTTCTCTCTCCCCTTCCCCCCCTTTGGGAACTCCAATTAATATATAGTAGGTCACCTGAAGTTGTCCCACAATTCACTAATGCTCTCTTTATTTTGTAAAAAAATATTCTCTTTATTCTGTGTGCTTCATTTTGGATCATTTCTATTATTAGGTCTTCAAGTTCACTAATATTTTCTTCTGTAATGTATATGTC
Organism: Physeter macrocephalus; assembly: GCF_002837175.3. Classification (NCBI taxonomy): domain Eukaryota; kingdom Metazoa; phylum Chordata; class Mammalia; order Artiodactyla; family Physeteridae; genus Physeter; species Physeter macrocephalus. Next base: position 45,967,554 of record NC_041229.1, read on the forward strand.
ATTAATAACACCCAGTACATTTTCCATCTTACACACTGTAATTATCATCATTAGAAGTTTGATTTGGATTTTTTCCCTGTTTTCCATATCTCTAACTCTTTTGAAACTATGGAATTCACTTGTAACAACGCTTTTTTAATGTCCTGGCCTGCTAATTCTAACAGCTTTGTCAGTTTTGATTTGCTTTTAACTGACTGATTATCTCCCCATTACGGGTCAAATTTTCTTGTTTCTTATTGCATGCCTGGTAATTTTTATTGGATATCAGACATTCTGAATTTTACGTTGATGGATGCTGGATATTTTTGTATGCCCATAAATCTTGAGTTTTGCTCTGGGTCACAGTTATTTAGAAACAGTCTGATCCTTTAAGGACTTGCTTTTAAGATATTTTAGGAGGGAGTAAAGTAGTGCTCAACTTAGGGCTAATTATTCCCCACTGCTGAGATAAGACCCTTATGTGTACTCTCCCCAATGCCACATGAATCTTGAGATTTTCCAGTCTGGCTGATAGGAACAGACACTATTCCTGCTGCTGCTTGAGTGCCAGCACTCAATTAAGCACCTCTAATCCTTTCAGGTCATTCTTTCTTTGACCTGGGGTATCTTCCTCATGTGCATGCCCTAATCAGTAAACAGCTGAACGCTTTCCTCTCTAGTCTTCGGTGGACTCCATCCAGCATGGTCTCCCCTCTCACTCTCCACTCTGTTTCTTCAACTCAGAAAGTCCTCTAGACTTTGCATGAATGTCTCCTCTTTGATCCAAGCCTGGAAATTTTCTCAAGGCAGTAAGCTAGCATAATGATAGACTCATTTCATTTGTTTCCCATTCTCAGGGATCTCTGCCCTTCAGTGCCTAATTCCAGGATTGTAAAACCATTGTTTCATATGTTTTGCCCACATTTTGGCTGTTTCAGTTGGAAAGGTAAGGATTACCTTTATTATGTCATGGCCAGAAGCAGAATGTGATTATTTAAATTTAAATTAATTTTAAAAAATAATATTAAACTCAGTTCCTCATCCACACTAGCCATATTTCATGTAATCAACAGCCATATGTGGTAGTGGATACAATAATGGACAAGCAGATATAGAACATCTCCATAATTGCAAAAGGTTCTATTGGACCTGTCTGGCCAGTAAATGACATTTTCACTGTGCATTGTGGTAATGTTATTACACTTATATTCTAACTTTAGCTGTAAAATATACATCTGAACACATCTATTTTTATATTTTACATTTTTATGTCTAAAGCAGCACATAAAATAATCATACCACAGTTTACTCATTCATGGAAACAATACAATGTTATCTATTACATATATTGTAAGCATTAAATGACATAACATACATAAAGCCTAATAGAGTGACTAGTACATCACAGATGCTCAAGAAATGGTAACTACTGACAAAAAATAATTTCTCTGTAATTCCTTCCCATTTCACAACCATTGCACAATATACTTAAGCAGGATAAGTAATTTTGAAATTGCTATTTTCACTTTGATTTTTCATTTTTTTTAATTCAAAAAGTAATGAAGGCATGCTACAACATGAATGAACTTCAGAAGCACTAAGTGAAGGAAGCTAGTTACAAAAGACCACATGTTGTATGATACCATTTATCTGAGATTCTAGAATAGACAAATCTCCTTACAGAAAGTAGAATGATGGATGTCTAGAGCTAGAGGAGTGAGGGGTAATAGGGAGTTTGCTCATGGTATAAGGTTTCTTCAGGGGACAGTGAAAATGTTCCAAAATTAGACTGTATGGATATGTGCACAATTTTGTAAATACACTAAAAACCCATGGAATTGACATTTTGAACTGGTAAATTTTAGAGCATGTAAATTACTTCTCAAAAACACTTAAAGGGCTTTCCCTGGTGGCGCAGTGGTTGAGAGTCCGCCTGCCGATGCAGGGGACACGGGTTCGTGCCCCGGTCCGGGAGGATCCCACATGTCGCAGAGCGGCTGGGCCCGTGAGCCATGGCCGCTGAGCCTCCGCGTCCGGAGCCTGTGCTCCGCAACGGGAGAGGCCACAACAGTGAGAGGCCCGCGTACCGCCAAAAAAAAAAAAAAAACAAAAAAAAACAAAAAAAAAAAACACTTAAAACTGGCTTTTTACAAATTAATACATGTACATGATAGAAACAAAAATTCAAAGTGAATGATAAAAATACAATGAAAGGAAAGTTCCCTTCTATCCAGATCTCTGGTATTCTGTCTGTATAGAACTCTGTACGTGTGTGCGTACATTTGTACAAAGGTACATGCCAAATAAAGACATTGTTTTACACTTTTCTTTTAAATTTTACACACACACACACGTTTATTTAAACAGTCTATGAATAGAGTGGATGCTACATATATTGAATACCAAAGTATACTTTGTAAACTTGCATACCTATATCTCTGGAGGTAAATTCTTAAAACTGTATTCTCTGTATCAAGGGATAGATGCATTTTTAATTTTGATACACTCCCATCAATAGTATATCAAAGTAGCCATATCCTTACATGAGCTGTTTCCCTATATCCACAAAAACTGTTTTATCAAACTGTTTTATCCGTGCCAATGTGGTGGATGAAAGAAATGATATATTATAGCTGCATTCTTCTTATGAGTGAAATTGAGCCCCACAGGTTTATAAACCTTTTTGTTTGTCTTTTGGTCAGTTGGTTTAACCACATTTTTTGGATCTATTTTTGGATTGTGAATCTTTTAGAAACCATTTTTATTTTTTGAAACTGAGTATACTTATGTGAAAACATAGAATTAATTTCATTATTATCTATTTGTACCAAGAATATGGGTGGTTAAATAAAAGTAATCATGTAATGGAAATCTCATAATGTACTAAACCAAAAGAACATTTTAAGCTGAGTGTACAGAAAGTATAACAAATAATGAGAAAGTAAAGTTCATTCAGCTGAAAAATACTGTTTTCTCTGGAATGACTTTTCGGGAAGTGATAGATTTACAATACATGGATTCCTGTTAGAGAGCTTACAAAACTTTCAGGGAAAAACTGTACTATGTTGTCATCACTATGTCATGCAGAATTATATGAAAACTATCCCTGTCAATGCTCTAACAAAGAAACAATATCACCATATATGAATACTTTAAAAACCTAAAAATAACCAGAAATATAAAAAATGTGACTACAACCTGGTAAAGAAGGCTGTTTCTACCATCTAAGCCTCAAAATGGTTAAAACACATATCCTGAAGTCATTTTAAAGTCTACTAGAGACCTAAACAGATGGTGCATTTAACTACTTCCTACAACAGAAATCTTCTGCTTTTCCTTAACAAACTCAATTAAATGTTCTTTAACCCCGCTCAGTGCCTTTGACCACTCCTGTTTGAATGTGTCCAAAGATAAAGATGCTCTTTGCTGCCTGGCCTTCATTACTCATCAAGTCTGTTTCCTCCCCATATTCACTGAGCCCCCTTCCTTCCATTATGCAAATAAATACTGAAATCTTGTCTCTGCTTTCTGGAAAAGAAGCAATAGATTTCTCCTTGCCCCATGTGTACTTCATTCGTATTTTAGCCATCTATCCATCCAGCCATTCATAAAAAGTTATCTGGTATCTATGTGTTACTAACACTTTGTGCCTAAGCAAAGTCAAAAGGAAAGAGATACAGAGGTAAATAAGCTCCAGACTATCAAGAGACCACATGATCTTCAAGCAAAACAGAACAAACAAGGAACCACAAGTTCTTACCTTTGTTTATAAATTTATTTCAGTACTTGCTATATTGCCAGTGTGCTAGGGTAACAAAACTAGATAATATTGATTCTTGTTGCCCTTATGAAGTCTAGCAGAAATGCAGGCATATTAACAAAGCATCCCAATACAACATGCTAGGACAGAATATTTACACCTCACCCTACAAGAGGTAGTCACCAAAACATCTAATTATATTATTATTTTAATTACTCAGTATATATTTAGACAAAGCTTTTTTGGTTGCCTGAATACCTTTATGTCTCCACCAGAAGTTACTTAGAACACAAAGTTCCCAAGAGCAATTTCTATTTCATCTAATTCCATACGTGGACAGATTCTTGATATACTATATAAGGCTTTTGATAATAACGTTAATTTCTATTTATAGCAACCATCTTTCAAAAAACTAAATTGTACTCCCATTCGTATACTTTGTAAAGGCTGAACTTTAGACTCTATAAGCATTTTCGACTTTTCTGAAAACACAGACCATTACGTGGCCTCTTGGGGAAGTCACTCTCACTGCACCATTAAGTGTTATCACAATTTGCAATGTATATATTTTGCTTTGAACACACAACAGATCATTATCATAATATTAATTTACTTTTAAAAATGCATAGTTTTTGAGCAGTGGGATTCTTAAGTTAAATAACTATGCATTGTTTTATAATTTTTAAAAATCCTTATACAATTCTAATCTCACATAATATACAGTACATCTTTATAATCTGTCCCTTTGTTTTGGATTAGCAGTTTTGCTTACTGAGTTGTTTTTTTTTTTTTAAGTTTCCCTTCCTTGACAAAACAAATACGGGAAAAGTACAGAACACCTTATGGGGAATTTAGGGCCACAAACACCAGACTATTAGTAAGGAAGAAGTCTGAGGCCTCCAGATTAAGACTATAAACTTGATCAAGTCACTTCCATTCTTTGAGCCTTAAGCTTGTTATCTTTAAGAGAAGTTAGATTAATCTCTAGTATCCTTCAGAACTCTAAAATTCTGTGATTCCATGAGTCAAATTTTTTCAGTGTACAACAAAATTATTTCAAAGCAAACTGTCACTAATATATAATGAGACAAATCTCAAGAGTATATGTATAAGAGCAGAAACTAACACACCATTGTAAAGCAATTATACTCCAATAAAGATGTTAAAAAAAAAAGAAAAAAAAATATCTTGTGTGATACATATATTTGCAATATTTGTGTTAAATTTTAATCCATATACGTTACTAATAAACATGCTGGAATTAAAAAAAAAGAGTATATGTATATACTCTCATATGTATAAGCAAATGAGAGCATTTTCTCTGACTGTATTGAATGTGGGGAATTATATTAAATATGCCAACAACTTGGTCCTAGTCTCTTCCTTGCACTACTCACCGTTCTTGATTTATACGTTCAAGGTCAGCAAACAGAGTCTGGCAACATATTAACCTTGAAATTTTCCAGTTGTAGAAACAGCTATGTTAGATAGTGGCTAGGAAGTACAGCTTATATGATGTCCTGTCCTTTTATGGTAAGTAGGTAAGCTGTATTTTGTCTTCCATAAAAGTGAAAGGATTTAAAGTATATAACTATAGAAAATTTCAGTATGTAGTAACTAATATAACCTGTAAATTACATTCCTTATTACAACACAATTCTAATTCTGCTGGCAAATTTTTTAAAACATCACAGCTTTAAATTACAACTCACTATTTAAAGGACTACAGATAAGGGTTTACACATGAAAAGAAATCAGTCTTTATTAAAAATTTAAAGGAAAATTTAATGGTCAAGTGAAAATCACCATATGAATTCATTCATGGAACAAAATACTCACTGAAGTATATTCTCTGAACTGGAACTATAAAAACCAACTAAACATTATCACCAAACACCCACAGCACTTTATTTACATCCCTCTTATTATCATGTAAAGGAAATGCAGTTATTGGAAGTAAAGGTTGTCCAATGACTTATATTTAAAAGTTATCGGATATTCAGCTGCTTCTTTTCTTTCCCATACCCATCTCTCTATTTTATGGTCAATTAGTTGGTCATTAAAAGTCATTAAAAATGCAAATCAAAACAAACAAGAAAGGAAATAAATATGTAAAGGAAAAGCAAGTAGCCAAAAAGAAACCACAGGAGAGTTTAAAGTCAAAGGTAAATCAAAAAAATAAAAAGGGCCAGAGAACATAGAGAAAGAGGAAAGTTAGAGGATTAAACTAGATAATGAACTACTATTGACTAACACTGCCAGGCACTGTATATTTTAAAAAATATTACCGCTAATCGTATAATAGCTCTTCAACGTAGGTTTTTAATCACTTCCATTTTAAAGATGAGGCAATTGGACTCAGAAGGTAAGTTACTCACTTAAAATCACAAAATATTTAAGTGGCTGAACTAAGACTCAGCGCTAGGACTACCTGATTTCAAATTCAAGGTTTTTAATTATATCCCTCTGCCTCTAGAAAATTTTTACTAATGTTGATTTAGTAGCTACTGTGTTTCCAAGGTAGGGATAATCCCCATAATGCTTCCTATACATATACATATATATATATTTTTAATAAGTGTCATTTTAAAAAAAGAAAGGAGTGAGGCAAAATCTTTCAGAGTTCAATATAATAATTAAAATAATAGTGTAACAATAATATCAACTGCTGCTGTTACTGAATGCTCACTATATGTCACATGCTGTATTCAGTGCTTTACATACATCACTTTACATGATCCTCAAAATAGCCTTGTAATGTAGGGGTTATTATCCCCACTTCAGAGAAGAGGTTTAGAGAAACACAGACAATAATGGGATTGAGCCAGGTTTGGCAACCAGCTGTGATTCCAAAGCCCATGAGCTGTCATGGATTTCTCTCAAAGATTTCTTTAAAAACTCCCATTAAAGAATTACAGCTTTAACAAATTTCATTCAACTTAATCATGATAAAATAGTAGATAAAATACTGGGTTAAGATATAGTCTATGAAATGCAAATCAAAACTACAATGAGGTATCACCTCACATTGGTCGAATGGCCATCATTTAAAAGTCTACAAATAATAAATGCTGGAGAAGGTGTGGAGAAAAAGGAACCCTCCTACACTGTTGGTGGGAATGTAAATTGGTACGGCCACTATGGAAAACAGCATGGGGGTTCCTTAAAAAACTAAAAATAGAGTTGCCATATGATCCAGCAATCCCACTCCTGGGCATATATCCAGAGAACACTATAATTCGAAAAGATACATGCACCCCAATGTTCACTGCAGCACTATTTACAATAGCCAAGACATGGAAGCAACCTAAATGTCCACTGACAGATGAATGGATAAAAAAGATGTGAGATACACACACACACACAAAGGAATACTACTCAGCCATTAAAAAAAAAGAATGAAATAATGCCACTGCAGCAACATGGATGGACCTATAGATTATCATACTGAGTGAAGTAAGTCAGAAGGAGAAAGACAAATATCATATGATATCACCTATATGGGGAATCTAAAATATGATACAAATGAACTATTTACAAACCAAAAAGAGACTCACAGACATAGAAAACAAAACTTACGGTTACCAAAGGGGAAAGGAGGTAGGAGAGGGATAAATTAGGAGTTTGGGATTAGTAGATTCAAACTACTACATATAAAATAGATAAACAACAAAGTCTTACTGTATAGGACAGTGGACTGTATTCAATATCCTGTAATAAACCATAATGGAAAAGAATATAAAATATATATATGTATATATATATATAAACATGTATAACTGAATCACTTTGCTGTATACCAGAAACTAACACAATATTGTAAATCAGCTATACATCAATAAAAAATTAAAAAATAAAAAAAGATATAGTCTCTGTGTTAAAGAGCTCACTATTTACATAATGAATCAGATTTAAGAAAAGCAGAGATGAAAAACTTCCATAATCCTCAAAACTTCTATAAAATATTTATTCTAGTAAAGAGAAACAGATCTAAGAAACACATTTTTTAAATTTTGAGAATAAGCCACCTAAATATTGTAATCAAAAACTTAAAAAACCTTACATGTTTACATATTAAGTGAGGAGAGAAAAAAGTTACATGAGCCAGTTTTCTAATGTTTACATTAACTATGTAAGGGACCATTCTTTATCCTAATGCTGCCAAACATCATACTTCTGCAATTCAGAAAACAAAACAAAAATACCTCACATGTCATTCAGCACACGGAGGATAGAGAAAGGTTTTATATGGACTCAGAGCAAAGTTAAAGCTGAAAAAATATTGTGCTTTCAGCAGGGCAAAGTAGACAGGTCGCCTAAGTGAAACCTCATTATTATAAGCAGACAATTTGTAGTAAGTTAGTTATTTTCATACAAAGGGTGGTATTCCCATTAACCTCAAATAAGAACCAGACTTAGGGTGACATTATGTTTTTCCCTCAGAGACACTACAAAAATAAATAAGAGCTTCCAGATTACTTCAGAGAGGTCACAGCAGGGCCACATACAAACAGCGCATGGCAGTGCTGCAATTCAGATTTTTGTCATTTGATGAAGGTAAGAAAGACCATTAGAGTGAGGGTTATTGTAATTCTAACTAAGGTGGCCAGTAAGACAGCACTCACTGCTTCACCAAACCACACTGTGCTGTAGGCAAAAGGCAAACAGCTGCCCTCCAGCTGAGTTCCACACGTTTGAGGGGTCCACTGAGAACTAACTCAATCCCAATACATAATCCACAACAAAACAGTCATCAACAGTAAATAGTCGGATATATATATTCTCTTTACAGTTGTTTTAAACACAGCATATGTATCGATATCTGTTCACTCATGTACTGTATAACGGAATGATAGTTTTCCCAAATGGTGTGTCGTGTGCCCACACTCAAGTCATCTGCCGGTTCTTTGGGCACATGCTCATTCTGGAATTCATTTGAGAAAATCCCTCCGTGATTAGGCATGGCTTTGCTCATATCTGCCTTGGTTCTCACTATTTCTATCCAGCTGCAGATTCCTCTCTGCATACTCAGTTCCCACTGACTACCATTTCTTCAGGCAGGAAAGATTCAGAACTAAACTTTTTTTTCTAACGAGCATTTTAAAAAGGCTTAAAGCACAATGAAAGCAGGCATTACAAAAAAAAAAAGGAGGGCGGGGGGAGTGCATGAATTCTAAATCAGATGAACTGTGGAAGACTTTTCAATCACCTGCTCCAAACTTATTCCACACAGAAGATTTTTTCCTTCTGCGCTTCCCCAGCTTATTACATCAAGGCAACACAACAGATCAAGGTCTCTCAGCTGTGCTGGGTAACCTTAAGAATTCTGTGCTTTTTTTTTTCCTCCCCAGTCAGCAAGACAGATTCAGTATCCAGTTTATCACTAACAAACATAATGATATTGAGATACATAGTTTTTCAAAATATCTTCAAAAGTTATTTTAGGGGCTTCCCTTGTGGCGCAGTGGTTAAGAGTCCGCCTGCCGATGCAGGGGACACGGGTTCGTGCCCCGGTCCGGGAAGATCCCACATGCCGCGGAGCAGCTGGGCCCGTGAGCCACGGCTGCTGGGCCTGCGCGTCCGGAGCCTGTGCTCCGCAACGGGAGAGGCCACAACAGTGAGAGGCCCGCGTACCGCAAAAAAAAAAAAAAAAAAAAGTTATTTTAACAGTGTATAGATAAAAGAACGATAAAAGAATTAAAAATCACTACTGATTTTTTTTAAATCCAAAGTCATCTTTGTTCAACAGCTAATGGGTCTAGGGCAATGAGAAGAAACTTAAGCGCTTATCAAGTCTTGTTCCAACAATAAAAATGAATTAAAAATAAACACAGATTAAAAAATCTCGGGGACTTCCCTGGTGGCACAGTGGTTAAGAATCCACCTGCCAATGCAGGGGACATGGGTTTGAGCCCTGGTCCAGGAGGATCCCATATGTTGCGGAACAACTAAGCCCATGCGCCACAACTACTGAGCCTGCGCTCTAGAGCCCGTGAGCCACAACTACTAAGCCCGTGTGCCACAACTGCTGAAGCCCGCACGCCTAGAGCCCATGCTCTGCAACAAGAGAAGCCACCGCAACAAAGAGTAGCCCCCGCTTGCCACAACTAGGGAAAGCCTGCACGCAGCAACGAAGACCCAATGCAGCCAAAAAAAAAAAAAAAATCTACTGCAACTGTAAAATCGAGGTTATATCCAGCATTAGCTATAGTTACGGATTCCAAAATGATTAAAGAGAAGAGATTTATAGACTGGAGGTTATGCCTATCATGGAAAGCTCTCTTCTGTTTTGTATTCTAGTTGCATGTGGTCAAGAGCTTGTAGGAAATTTGTGTACAGCCAGTTTTAAGGATGCATCTGGACCATATGACCTAAAATGCAGGCAGGCAGGCAGTCTATCTAAAAGTCAAAACCAGAATTTTAGGCACTGGTATCTAGAAATGTTTGTACAAACTCTTCATCCCTTAAAAGCACATTATTCTTACATTGCTAATGTGAAAATTTTGTTTGGATGGATAGATGGGGAGAGAGAGAGATTTTGGTTTAAATGCACAACTCCTCTTCGGAATCCTCTTACCAAAGGATAGTATTCCATGAACCTTCTAAATAAACTCAAAATAATGTACCTGCAAATCTGAGTATAGTTTGTACTTGTAGAAACCTCCACCTTGTTTTTTATTTCTCTCCAACTTATTTACTTTTTCATAACACCTGCATCTAAGAGAACTAGGAAGTTTCAGAATGAAGAATGTGATCCTCATATGTATATTAGTTCCTCAATTATGTTCACAACCTGATAATCATCTACTCTTATAGAAATTGTCATGAAAGAAAATATAAGTTTTGCTTTTTCTTCTCAATTTTTTTTTCTCCAAACGATCATTAAAAGGCATGGGAAGAAATGAACAAAGGTTTTCTTAAGCTTTCTCACAATAGCATTCTTAATGTTCCCACAGTCTTTGTTAGTAGCAATTAGCCCAGCCGCAGAGTTTTAGCTTACTTCTCCAGTATTACTTTATGAATATATCATATATATTCATTTTTATTTACGAATACCAATAACATAAAAGTATACTTACTCTAGGTTATATTCCAAAGCAGTATCTTGAAAATGCAGGTTATTGGGCATACAGACATATGGGACATAGATTTCATGGTTAAGAAAAAATGAAACATTCATTTTATTCATTCATTTAAATCATAGCCTTAAGTTTTTCTTTCATCTGACTCTCAGGTTTTTCAAGTGGCTATTTTTAAAGGTATCCTACAGTTTAGAAAGTTAGAGACTTCTCAGAACAAAATTCTATCAATCACAGCATATACAAAAATCTCCCTGACATATTTCTAAAACACCACGTCTAAATAGCATTGTTGTCTCCGCCCACAAAGTTAGAATGAGATGAATAAGCAGCATATCAGCAGAGTAAAGCAACTCAATATTGTCATGCTGGGAAGATGATTAGGAGGGAAACAGAGTAGTATCCTCAAAAATAAGTCCTCACAACACCCAAAGAACTTTGAAACTGATATGACTTGGCCATCTCAGTCTTCAAAATTTAATTAGTAACAATAAACCACACCAATTGGGAGTGGAAGCTGAAAAGCTCTGAAGAGCATTTCTAAACGTAATTTTCTTAGTGTATTAAATATAGGGCATGGCAAAAATGAGGCATGTGTGTATGTTAGCCAAATTTTTCACATGGAAATTCTGTCTGTAATAACAAACAGTCTGATTAATACTTTAATAGGAAAGGCCCCTAAGGAAAGCAGGTGGCTCCTGGTATACACAGTCTCAGTGTCTGAATTATTCTAAGTACACATTCCTTCATCTTAATCAAGCGAGGAGCCAAAGTACAGACTGGCATTTGTGGAAGTATGATTTCATCTTTATAAAGGAAAGAGGGTAAAATGACCAGTTTTTAGTGAAAAGTAAACATTAAAATATTGGTAATTACTCTGCTTCAAAAATTTCATTAGAACTAGACTTTTACATACAGTGAGACTCACCTGAACAATAAATTTTGCAATTAAATATACTCAGTACTTTATAGTATAGTATGAATGACTAGAAGAAAACTTTTCCCCTTTATCTATAATAATAGGGTGACATGTGAATTTATGTTGGATTGTTATGCCACCAAACTAGAAATCAGAGCAGTTTATTTTTTTTCAACTAAATTTAATACAAAACTATTGCCTATTTCATTTCTGCATACATAAGAAAATAAAACTGATGGTTAATTTTCAAAAGTTAAGTGATCTCTACCCAAGTAACTGTAGACCATTCTTAGTTATTAATAATTTCCAGTACTCAAACTGGTGCCATTGACATTTTAATCTACCTCCGAGTTGTAGCTCTAACGACACTCATTTCAATGCATTTAAATATTTCTAATGTCTTATTTGAACTGTTATTTAAATAATTTTGAATATATATTAGACAAGAATCCCACTGTTTTGCTTTAATAAAGTATTCACATGTAATCTATGTGAATGACAACTTGCAAATTTTATAGCCCTGTGAGTAGACAACTGGCCATCTTGGAAGGCTCCACAGAATCACCGTGAGTCACTGGTGGAGGAAAGAAGATTCAGGCATTATCACCAATTAAGGAAAGAGTACTAAATCAATATCAATAGGTGTATTCATTTTTCAGATTATCTAGGTAACAGCAAATGTTGAAGAAATAGGGCCCAAGCGAGCTAAGTCTGATGAGATGAAAAATTATTAGAGAGGACAGGCCCAGAAAGGTGGTACTGAAGCAGACCTTACAGAACCTGAGAGGAATGGAGTTGACAATGTGATGGGCATGGCAAAAAGTTGTTGAAAATAACCGTATCCTACTTCACACGTTTGCCTACAGCTATTATTAGCTGGCCTAATCACTTCAGGCCCAGACAAGTCTCAAAGATCAAATGGACCACCATTTAAGTCACTCACTCAACCAAATCCCAGAGTTTCTCACCCTTGACACTAGTAATAATTGAGGATGGATAATTCTTTGTTGTTGGAGGTGGGGAGGTGGGAGACTGTCCTGTGCACTGTGGATATTTAGCAACATCTCTGGCCTTTACTCAATAGATGACATTAGCAACCCCCCACCACCAGGGAGGAAAATCAAAGATGTCTCCAAACATTGCCAAGTATCTCTTGGAGCGTGTATAAAATCGCCCTCAGGTGATACCACTGACCTAGAGGAAACCTAGAGGTGCTTTATTTGGACCACTCATTCAATCCTAAGCACTTATAAAGCCCTAAGAACTATGTAATCTACCCCTTCTGTGTGACAAGAATTCCTTTCTGTAATGACCATAATAGATCACTGTACAACTTTTGCTTAAGAATCCCCAAGAATGAGAAACTCTCAACTTTACCAGGCAACCAAATCCATTTTTTGGACAGTTCTACTTGAAAGTTCTTCCTCACTATTGCAATGAAATCTGCCTTTCTCTAAAGTATACTTGTAATTCCTAGTTTCATAGAAAACGAATCCTTCTTCTACAAAACCAGTCTTTCAAATATAAGATAACCTCTATTCCTTGATCACTTTGTAGGTCAGAACTAAAAGGGACACACAAATAATCTCAATCAACATTTTAGGTACCCAAAGGTCAAGGAGTCACTCAAGCCATCCCACGGAGGTAGAAACTCCCAGCTCGACAAGTCTAGCCCTGGATCATATAAGCATTTATAGCAACATTTATAAACACGTTTGTTTTTTCATTTAAACTTTCACATCCTCAAAAATTTCACCTATAACTTATAGAATAACTTTTTACTTCTCTAATTATTTCCTTTTCATTTAAATAGGCAATTTCTGATAAATATGGTTTTTAATTTTAAAAAAAATCTACTCCCTCACTGGTGTGGAGCAAATGATATGCCTCCTTCAATACACTGAAAGACTTTTCAATTTGCTGTTTTACTATATTCATTGCTTTCTTAAATATGTTAGCCCTTACTTTTATGTAATTTTATTTTTTTGTGTAATTGATGCTCTGAATTTGAGGTTTCTAAGCTCTAGAACACGTTTTTAAAGTATCTGAAAAAATCGAAGCATACAAATTCTCCATTTAGAAAATATATTCTAGAAATGGCTTAAGGCAAAAATATTTTTATAAGACCTTAAGTCATTTGTGTTTTAACTGCATAATTAATTAACCTCACATATCCCATACTCAGCCAGCCAACAAGTCTAATTACCTAAAATGGTGGTTTTGTTTTTTAAGCCAAGAAACTCTTTGTTCAAACAAAATCAAACCTACAAAAACTGTAAGTAAAATAAATGAATGTCAAAATGCTCTGCCTGAGGTACTGCTTTGTCTCCCATACCACGCTACATAGTAGTTCCTGGGAAGCTCTGCAAAACTCTGGAAATATATGAAGAATATGTTAGAAAACACTATCTTGGCACATAGTAGAGAGGAAAAAAAAAAGTTCAGAGACTGGAAAGAGAGATGACACAACTACCATGCACTTGATTTGAAGAAGAACATCTCAGGTCCTCTCTCAAAGTAAGCGTGTTTCTTAGTTTACATACCATTCTAACAATATAAGTTTAGTGGTTTTCAAAAATATAGTAGCAAATTCAACATAGGAAGGAAAGAGAAGAGAGGGGATACTAGAGAGAGGAATAAAAATAACAATGAAGTAATAACTGAAAGCAAAAGAAAAAAATTGGTGAGAAAGATACAATGTTTACAAAGTTGGCCACAATGATTTCTCCCACCCCTGTATGCATATCCCCATGCAATCGACTTTGCTGCTCTGCTCGTTAGAGTTCGACAGAGATGGAAACTAGTTCCTCCTCCATTCCTGGGTTAGCCCTATGATTTGCTTTGACCAACAGAATGTGGCAAAAGTGACACTGTGTGACTCCACTCTCAACTCTTGGAACCTTGAGACCTTTACATATAGAAGCCCAAGCTTGTCAACTTGAAGATGAGAGACCAGGAAGAGAGAGACGCATATGACTAGCTCAACATCATCTAAGACTATGAAGCCCCAGTCAAGGCACCAGAAGATGGTAGTTGTGTAAGTGATCCCAAGAGAGACCTGTAGAAGAACTGTCCAGCTAAGCCCAGACTAAATTGCCGCTGCACAGATTCATAAGCAAATAAAGTTGCTGCCATTTTAAAGCCACTATGTTTGGGAGTGGTTCATTAAATCAAAATTAATAGTCAACTGGAGATCATCTAGTCTAGACTAAAGGGCTCTACACTATCTGATAGGTCCTAAACGTATAAATATATTATAAAATAGTTCATATTAATAACGAATTACATTGTTTAATATAGTCTAAGAAAGAGATATAAGGGACACCTTTTAGAAACAATTGAATCTAAAGTAATGTAGAATATTTTAATGAATCCAAAACTTGGGGTTTTGTATTACCAAATAACAATGGATTCTATTGGTCTTAGACATACAATAGAAATTATAATAGGTAATAGAACAAAATGCTTTAGCGCCTATATTTCTGTATATATCCCAACAGCATTGAATAGAAAGTCAATTATGGATATATGAAACCTAGAACATACGTCTTAATGACCTAATAAAGATGCATATTTTGGCTGCTAACACCTTTTTATCCAATATTTATTCAAAACGTTGTCTGAAAAATATCTTATCACTAATCAGTTGTTATAACAGCAGAAATTCTGCATAAGTGAACCATAGCTTCAGTCTTTCCTTCCCACAACATTCCATAGTGATGTAATTTAAGGGGAAATGTTTTTAATACTTAAAATAAGATAATTTAATTAAGCAAACACCATAATTACTAGCATATATATTTTTTGCCTCATAACCTGGTGCTGTAGTCAAAAGAAAACACATAAAAGTGTTTCAGAGTCTGATCTACATAGTCGTGTGTTTTCCTTAAAGAAAACTCTCCTTCACTTGATAATCTTATAGCATAGTCTACAAAGAAATGACTTCCCAATACAGGTCTTCTGAGAATAAGACTTTAGCATACCTACCACCAATCCTACTATAAGTACACAAAAGTTGGAAAAAAGGCTGGTTTTCACTGGCAAGGTACCTGGAGAAGATCACCCAGTAGCCCCACATGTCTCTAGCAGGACTGCATTACATTGAGGATTCACCACAGTCTAGGACAGAGGGTCTCTACCTTTTAGTGCTCTCAGAGCACTGTGGAAATTAAGACTCAGAACAACACTAAAGTCAGCAAGGGTTACAATTCCTACTACAACAGACTGACGTCTCACAGCTCCCGTAAAAGGATTCTTAGTCTCATTTTAGGTACTTAAAACTATTTTCCTACAACCCATCACTATGGAATGTTATGGGAAGGAAAGACTGAAGTCACAGTTCACTTATGCAGACTTTCTGCTGCAACTGAACAGCTATAAGATCTTTTTCAGTCGCCATTTAGAATAAGACAATAGATGTGTTATCAGCCAAAATATGCATATTTATTAGGTCATTAAAGACTGTGTTCTACCAAAAATACAAAGGAAGAACAAAGAGGGTGGGAAAAAACTTTTGGAGGTGATAGGTATGTTTATGGCATTGATTGTAGTGATGGTTTCACAGGTGTATACTTATCTCCAAACTCATCAAACTGTATACCTTTAATATGCACAGCTAGTTGTATGTCAATCACACCCCAATAAAATGTTTTTTTTAAATGAAGTGTGTTTTATGTTTTATATGTCCACAATTGACCTCCTATTCAACACTGACTGAATATTCATCCTCCTCACTCATTCTACGAAAACTTACCGAACATGTATCAATAACTACCATGCTGGGGTGCAGTACAGAACAACAGATACAGTACGTACAAGTTCGGAAGCTTGAAATTTGCTCTTCTGTAGTCTCTGAGAATAACTGGATACTCGTCTAACTGTATACTGTCACTTACTCTCAAGCAAGGGTCTCAAATGGTCCAGAAATCTTTCTTTGGTGCTGGCTTCTTATTACATCCTTAGGTATCCCAGGTTATATCACTTTGCATGATTCATTCAGCTCAATGTTCTGCCATCTGCTGCCATAACAGAATTGTATAGTTGTAGCAACAGAAGTCTGTATTTATTAAAATTTGATAGCAAACCTTCCATGGGAGACTATCAGAGAAGCACCAGTTTGGCTCTTGGCAGGCAAAGAAATCTGACCTCTTAGCATGGAAAGAGACCCATTTTACAAATAGTTACATCAATAAAGCTATCAGAGACAGCTCTAGCCAAAATGTAATTTATAAAATTTAACTGCCAAAGGGACTATACACTCTGAGACTCCTATCAATGAATACTCTCCCTGAATGTAACCTCCATAAGAAGCCAGATTATAATCAGAAGATTTATTGGTGAACATAGGATCAGAGCAAGATTAGTTAATTAAGGTTTGTATGTATACTGATGTCAAACTAAAAAACAAAACAAAACAAGACAAAACTCACTACTTCTATTAAATCAGTAGCTATACACCTATTGCAGACAGGACGTTTATATTCTTGGGCCATCACACTCTCTGGACTGTACTGGCCCTGCTAACCTTAAATTTACCACCCTGGTTCTGCCTTTCTTGAATGACCAACACCCTCTGTAATATAAAAAGTTCTCCTTTGGAATTATTGATATATTCAACTGTATTTCAGTCAAATTTTGTTCTTACCTAGGAACAATTCTGAACCTTTAGAGTAATTACATAGCTCTGCTTTAATCCATTTTATGACTCTCACAATTGGGGCAAGAGGTATCCATAGTTACCACCATTTACTGGCAAGAAGAACATGTAGAAGAGTTCATTTGGGTAGTGTTAAAGTAATTAAACAAGCAAGTCTTTAGACTGAGGTGGCTCTAATGCCTTGGCGGCCTACATAAGCAAACCAAAACCTAAGTCAGGATAAAATTCCTGTAAATGTCTCAAGGTTCACAAATCCAAACCAACCTAAGAACAATCAATCACAAGTCAACTAGGCTTTCCCAAATAAGGCAATAACTTAAGCTACAGCCAATCAAATAACTTCCTTGCACTGCTTTCACAACTGCTCTTTAAAAGCCTTTCCCCTTCTGCAGAGGAAAGTTTGGCACTGCCCAATTAGAATGGATGTCTGCTCATGTGAACCCTTGTAAAATTTAATATGTTTCAGTTTATCTTTTAACAGTTCAAAACCAAAAAAAGTCTACAATTTTATTCAAAACCAATGGTTTTTATGCAGGTTAATTGTACTAGTGATTAATATTCACCACCAGCTATTAGATGTTGGCTCTGTATCAAGCCTATACATGGATAGACAGATGTACAATATCTGATTTCATCCCCTTAATAATCACATGAGTAGATATCACTATGCCCATTTTACCTTAATAAACATGCCCAAGATCTCACAGCTATGAAGTCAAAGAACCCTTTCTTTACCACGACTACCCTGCTATACTATCTCAAGAGAATTTCAATGCTTTATACCATGCAGTCTTTACAAACAAGGGTTCAATAGGAAAGAGTGGTTAAAAACCACATCTTTTTCATTGTTCCCTCTCTTCTCAACCTTCATCTCCCAATCAACTAACTGATCTTTAAAAGGAAAAGACAAAAAGGAAGGCAAGGCACAGCAACTCAAGAAAGTGAATGGGTCAAAGTTACCAAATTCTATAATGGTTCTTGTGGCCTCCTCAATTCTATAAGATCTCCTTACTTTCTACGTTCTTTTCCTAATTCTCTTCATTATACTTTTCACTCTCTGGATCTCACTAAGTCCATGACAATAGGATGCCTAGAAATATAAGATCAAGGATACAGAACTTAGCAACAGCTATAACAGCTCTGCTTTTAAAACAATGAACTATGCATATATGAAAAGTATATAGTTACATAATGGTAATAAACAACATGTTTATATGAAATACCAAAATTCAACTTCATTAAAAACTTCGTATTCTACGAGGCAGTGTTTTATTCTGGGAAGCACTAATGCTTTGAAGTCCTTACTGTGTGTGACCTTGGGCAAATGAGACAGCCTCTCTGAGCCTCAGTTTTATATTTATAAAACGGGGCTAAGAATGCATATCTTTAGAGCTGTTTTGAGGACTTAATGAAACAATAAATATATGTAAAGCATTTAGCACATTCCTTGGCACCATGATGAGGTTCAATAAATGGTGGTGGTTGTTACTACTATATAGCTTGGAAAATTTATGCTCTCAATTAAATACACTATGTTACCTGATGACAAACCATTAAACCAGAAACATGTGGTCCTTGAATCCCAAAGAGAGATCTAAGGGACACCTGGAAAGTCTACTAAAACTATTTCAGGTACAGCAAAGATCACAGGGATCAGAGAACAAGAGCCATAAGGTAAGAGGATCACAACAGAACTTCTAAGGACAATACAAAAGCAGAATTATTCATTTCACCAACCCTAGGTAAAAGTCTATAAGCAAAGTTTACCCTTGGTGCTGCTTTCAGAGTCCATCCCAAGAACCCAATGTCCCAAAGCAAATAACCCAAGGCTCCAAACTAAAATATATCTGAGCTAGAAGTTCTAAAATGTTTCCTACCTCCCTTCTCTCATCCTTTGTTCCATTACCCTAGCACTCTGTTCCAAACTAATCATCGATAAATTTAATTAGAAAAATCACTGCTACGGGTGGGAGCTAGCTACTAGTTTGGTAAGTATTCTGTCTCCTCATGCCTTGCCTAGATAAAAGGCATGTCTTCATGATTTTTTCGGCATCACCGCAGGCGAGAGAGAATTTTTATTTACCTTACCTTTGGAGGTGCGTTATTCTGACCAACACAGTTTCTACCACACATACTAAAATAAAAATACATATTAAAATAAAGAATCCAGGCATGAGATAATTTTAAGTTTAAACAGTAATCTATTGCAATTACAATGTACACCCTACAGACTTTAGTAAAAATGAAAATAAAGTGTCCCAAATAATTGTTCCTGCTATAATAGTTTTTAAACTATTGGTATCCTGCCAAAATACCTTTAAATATTAAACTTGAGTAGACTAAATTTTCTATACTGGTGAACTATACTATATGTATCTCAAACATTAAATGTGAATATTCCTAACAGATGTTTCTGATTAGCTTCTGAGCAACACTACCACAGGTTATATTATGGATACTTCAGAGAAATTTGCCTTCACTGTGAGATTTGTTTTTACACTGTTTCATTTAATAAATCTTCATCTCTGAATAATTACAGAAGTAATCTGTACCAAGAAATGGGAAGAACAGAGCATAACATTTAAAAATTCCTGAATGAGTTAAATATATGATCATTTACCTTTCTATAATCTTTGAGTAATTTGAAATTAATTATAACAAATTTTCACAATTCTCAATTTTTATCCACTATATACAGACATGTATTACTAACATTACGGAACGCTAAAGCAGAGCATTTCACAAATTACTACATATTACTCTCAGATGCAATTTCTGAAGTTTTGCCAACAATCTGGAACAGAACATGGTCTTTTCAAACCAGATGCACATTATTTCCTCACTTTATGAAATGTTACTACAAAGTTGTGTTTCAATAAATGTATTACAAAATGAATCACATTTTCAATGACTAGAACAATAGTTCACAACCACCTGTGCAAACATAAGTGACCAGCTAGACCCAGTGATAAAAGGAAAATGAAGATTTATTACAATCAGTAAGAAAGAGAATCCCATGTCCAACCCACCAAGCCTATCTGCCAAAGAGGTTATATCTGTGACCTTGGGGAGGACAAAGAATCACGAAAGCACTTAATTTCTCCTAACTGCCCAATTCCCTATCCTTTGACCAGCAGCATGCTGAGAAACAGTGTGGGACAGAGAATATGATATGGACTCAGGACAAGGAAAAGGATACAGAGCAAGAACACAATCTAACTGAATTTACTATGTTTAGCCAACTTTTATCTTAGGTTTGAAAAATAGGAGACTGTCTTATTCATCTGTATATCTCTACAGCCTATGATACTAGCATCACAGATGTTAAGTAATTAAGTGATATATTTTAAAAATTTGGCTATAACATAGCTTGCTGTATCAAAACTTTGAAAGAATCTCAAAGTTTTACATAAACTGTGGTGTTTAATTATGTCTCTCTATAGAAACAGCAATGCCCCCCCGTCCTATTCCAGCCTCAGATCCTTCCCAAATATTAGTTTTGACACTAGAGTATCTATGCTATCCACAATATATCCATCAATAATAACTAACCGTCAACAATAAACATCTCCTAGCTGGTGTCTTAGTATTTAATCCTCCTAATCCATAGTAAAGTAAAAGACATGACTTCCTAATGCATCACTTTCATCATACCACTCTTATTTAAATATCTACAGTAGGTCCTTATTGCCCATTGAAAATCCACAGCTGCAACTCCATCAAACAATTCTATATTTATCCCATCTCATCCCACATTACTCCTTAAAACAACCCTATGTTTCAACCATGTTCCCCTGGCTTCACACAACTATCTCCACACCTCTGTTTCTTTCCATCCATGTAACTTCTCATTTCTTCTTCTGAAGTTCACAGCCACCATCAGCAGTAGATATTCAAAGATGGCATAGTCTCTGACTTTTGCCAGAGGAAACTAGCAAAAATGACTTTAATTCAAGAATAATTAGCATTAAACAATAAATACTGATGAAAAACACAGTAAGAGCTCACAGAATGCACATTCAGCATTGTCTGAGAGAGTTTCATGGAAAAAGTAGACCTGAAAAGGTAGAATTCAGAAAAGAACTACAAAGGGCATTTCAGAAAGAAGAAACAATATGAAAAAAGAATAGCTATAGAAACAAGTATTATATTGTATTCTGTACAGAAGCAGTAAGAAGAAAAGTTGAACA
Organism: Physeter macrocephalus; assembly: GCF_002837175.3. NCBI lineage: Eukaryota > Metazoa > Chordata > Mammalia > Artiodactyla > Physeteridae > Physeter > Physeter macrocephalus. The sequence continues at coordinate 45,989,137 of NC_041229.1, forward strand.
GACAAGAAAGGAACAAATTATAGATGGCCTTAAATAGTGGGCCAAAGAACCTAGATTTGACAGATAATTTGTATGAATGTTCAATCCATTCATTCATTGGAGAAAGATTGGCCAAGTAAACCTACTATAGGTTCATAAAGAATTTTCAAAAAGAGGCATTTTAACCAAAAACAAGATGAAAGACAGAGAGAACAAAAAAAGCAAGGGAAAAGACCTCCCAGGTTGTCTGTAGTAACTGAGTCACAAAAAGACAAGAGTCCAGAAATGGGTAATGGCAGTGAAGCTGCAAAGAAAGGGATAATTCTAAAACTTATCTGAATGACTGAGAAGAACCTAGAGAAGACTACATAGAGCAGAAAAGGAAAAGAAAGAATAAAGGCAAAAATACTTTACTTGGGGAGACAGTATAACAAAGAGTACTTAAGATAGTCACTCTGATTCATTCTACCAACATATGATTAGGGGGAAAAATTCTGCAGAGGTCTTTCATATTTCTACATATTTTATAAGAAAAGCACTCACCCTTTGTTCTAGACTATCTTTCAAGTATGTCTGTATACAATGAGCAACTTTGGAAGATACAGTTTTTTGCTCAAGCTTTTAAAAAGGCATGCTTACTGCCCATTATAAAAGATTTTGGTTCCCCAGGCTCAGAGTTCTTCTCCTATCATGCAATATACTATGTTTGCACGTGTCACCTGGCCCTCTTTATTTCATCCTAGGAGAATTGGGGCTCAAGGAACTATCACAAAACAATGATGATATTCTGTCTACTGCTGTCGCTGTTGAGTAATAGTCTTTTGTCTCTGACCAGAAATCTCATGTCTTCTGCCAGCATCCATGACACTATGGATAGTTTCATAAACAAGTTGGTCTGCAAGTAGACACTCAGACACTTGATAATTCTTGACAATATTCCATTTATCAGGAGTATGCCCATGTGGCACTTAATTAATTTCAAGCCACAGTTTACTATAAAATGAAAATAACAATAGCATCTACTTCATAGGTTATCATGTTATATACTTCACAGGTTATCATGTTATGTAAGAAAATCCATATAAATAAATTTGCATAATTCTTGACAACAAATATCAGTCATTATTATATGCATGCAATATGTTATAAACACACATCTGCATAATATAAAAGTATAGTTTATATACATACACATATGGTTTGCCACTTGCTCAACAGTTATACAGATTAACCAAAAATGCAAACTACTAAAGTGGCAATGATAGAAATACTTTTACAGAATTTTCTTTAAAATAAAAACTAAAAGTGTGTGTGCATGCATATGTGTAAATGTGTTTTAAAATCTCCTAAGTCTAAGAAAATGTAATCATATTACAGATTCCATTACAGTACTATGCATGTGTAATACCTCTTTAATGGTCATTAAAATAAAGTTCCTGGATGGCTTAATATATAAATTTAGTATTAACATATATTATTAAACTAAGTTAAAATTTTCAGTGTACTAAAATAATATATGTAATTTTTTCAAGTGTTAGTTTTCTGAAAATATGAAAGTAAAAGGGCACATTAATCATGCATCTAAATCACTTCTTACATTTCCCAAAGAGCCTTCATAAGATACCGCTAACTCATCCAAGTAGCAGACGTCTTAACAATGATATTAATTACCATGTTATATTCATTGACTGCATTAGGAAAGACATAATTCACAAGACTACAGAAGGATAAAGCCAAGGAATACTTTGTGATGCATGAAATCTTAAAGTTGGTGAAATTTAAACTGCACCTACTAAGACTAGTTAAAACCTCAGCAAAATGGCAATATACACTATACAGACTCATTAAGGTTTTCTTTTCCAGAAGCAGTTTATCTTCCATACAAAAAATGTCAATGGAACATGAAAGATGTAAACAGGCAGTATTTTTAATAAAAATTAAGTTGCACTTAAAATGACAACATGTAAGATTTTACATATAGTACATATTCCTTCTCCAAGATAAGAAGATGTAGCAGGAACAAGGTCTTCTAGGATCCAATTCTCAGATTTGAATTATTCCTTTCAACTAAGGAATTTCTCTGTACCTTAGTTTTCTCATGTACAAATAGGAATAATTGTACTCTACCTAACAAGAATAAAAATGAAAAGGAAAAAATTTTTTAAATAACAGGACTAACATGTACGTTTCTTTCCCTTCCTAAAAGCTAAAAGAATACAGTGGAATATTATTCAGCACTAAAAAAGAAATGAGCTATCAAGCTAGACACAATAAGATAGGGTGGAACCTTAAACGCATATTACTAAGTGAACGAAACCAATCTGAAAAGGCTACACACTGTATGATTCCAACTATATGACATTCTAGAAAGGCAAAGAGATTGTAAAAACATCAGTGGTTGCCAATGATTTGTGGGGAGGAAGGGATAGATAGGCAGAACACAGGGGATTTCTAGGGCAATGAAACTACTTTGTATGATACTATAATGATGGACACATATCATTATAGATTTGTCAAAAGCCATAGAAAGAACAACACCAACAGTAAACCCTAAGTAAACTATGGACTTTGGCTGACAATGATGTGTGAATGTAGGTTCTTCAATTGTAACCAATTCACCACTCCAGTGGAGGATGCTGGTAATGAGGAAGACTTGGCGGGGCCGTGGGGAGGAGTAGGGAGGGTAATAGTGGACCTCTCCACACCTTCTGCCCAACTTTGCTGTGAACCTAAAATTGGTCTAAAAGCCAAAGTCTATTAATGTAAACAACAAACAAACAAAAAACACTAAAATAAATAATAATTTATACACTGTAAAGATACATATTATATAACTTTGGAAATCCTGAATTTCTAAGATTAGCAAAAACGTAACAAGATAACTCAAATATGCAATTAGGTTACTTTCCAAATGGTAAGATTTTTGTATATATGTAGACAAAGCCTAAAGCTCTGTGAAAGCCCATGTATATTATAAATGTTTAGGTGGATAAGCTATTTCCTATTGAAAATAAAAACAAACTTATCTCATAATTTTAAAACATCATTTCACTCCTGTAAGATAATTATTAAGTCAAGAATTATTACTAATTACATATTTTAATGAGGAATTTTTAACAATTATTAAGAAGATTTAGGGAAGGAAGCAAGTTATAGTATGGATTAAAGTGAAATTCCATTATAAATAAACAAACTCAAGAAAAAGATGCAAAGATTAATAATGGCAAGTTTTTTTCATGGTGTCATAAAACCCAGTTCTTTCTTCCCTTCTCATTTACTCAGGCCTACTCTAGTTCCTCAAATGTCTCAACTAGAAACTGTAAGGGTCCATCTTGTGCCCTACAAGCTCAGTGATTATTAAATACTACTACTACTGTATGCTCAATTGAGTAAATTATTGTTCATTCAAGTTCATAGTCAGTAGTTCCAAAGTGAATGCTTGTACATAAAACAGAGTCCTGAGTAGAGGTCACAGCTTTCTATGTTTATAGCTTCTCCACACAATTAATCTTGCAGCTGCACTTGATTAGTTTTTGACATGAATGCACTGTCTCAGAAAGGTCAATACAAGGAGGTTTCCATCCTCTTGACATTCCCTCTAAAATCCGCTATTCAGAAACATTAAACCACTTGTAATAGCATTGCCCAAGGAGTTCCCAGTGTCTGGGCTCTAAGAAAGTTCTCTATTGGGAGTGTTGCATGCTTTAGACTGAAAAACGTATCTGAACGTGTCCCTTTCTTCATGAATAGCTTTTTGAAAAAACAAAAGTTCACTATCAAGCAACAGCCCAAATATCCAATGATGATGTCATACCACTTCAGCAAAAACAGAGCTAAGATTTGAGGTTAAATTCCTCTCCCCAAAATATAAATTAGTAATTTGTCTTCATTAAAACAGAAATCATGATAAAAGATCAAGCATACCAACAATTATATTAATATACCAAAGACATGGATGAATGTAAGAAAAGTGATACATTAATATGAAGTCATTCAAAGTACTGAATTATGTTTTAATTTTCCCGAAAGGTGGTTCCTATAGTATTTCATTTTTTTCCAAATATAGGAAAAAAGAAAACATACAGTTCAAGCAATGTGCATGTATGTGTGCGTATATGTATGTGTGTGTGTGTGTGTGTGTATATAAAATACACCATAGCTTGTATAACTTGATGTTTTTATCAAGACAAAAATGGTGGCAGAAAAGTATCACACTACAGGGTAACAGTTAAAATGGGGGGAAATGTTTTTAAAAATTATAGATATATATATGTGTGTGTATATATATACACACATACACACACAGAGGCAATTACAGAGGGAAAACATACATCTTGCAAGTATATTCCTCTCAAAAAATTAGCCTGTTTGTAAAGAGGCATAACTGCACACTGGTATGTAAGATATACTAATTGTAGAGAAAAGCTTATTTCTATGATTAAGGATTGATAGCTTGAAAATACTTCTATGGTTAAAAAATAAGCTAATAAAAAATTATAACTTCATTTTTACAAAGTAAATAAAAACAATTTCATGCCCAAGTGACCATCTTTGTTGTCAAATATGGCATAACTTTATGTGATCCTCATCAATTTATAATGTCCTTGCTTAGTGCCGTTAGTTCAGTATCTATAAAAACTGCCATATGCCTTCCAATTCATTGGTGTTAGCTTTTAGTGGAAACTTAACCAACTAGGAGAGGAACACTACCATAGACTTGACAAATTATAACAAGTGATAATTGACACTCTTGGACTAAAAAGATGATGTAGTTAAAAGGACTTCTAACGTTGTTATTAACTTGTAATTGACTTTTGGGACACGGGGTTGTAGGTAAGAATAATTACTCCCGTAAAAGAATTTATTCAGAAGATAACATATAGGTACTATTCAAAATCCAGCCAATAAAATAAAATGCTTTGGAAATGCCAAAACAATTACTGGAAATCTCAAGAAAAACATTTACTTGAAAACTTCTTGGACAATTTTAGTTTGCAATCAATAAGAAGAATCTAATTTAAGCTCACAAGAGACATACTGATCTAAAGTCATATAGAAAACATCAAGTTTAACTCAGGTCGAATTCTAGTGCCTTTCATGACTATTTTAATTCTATAGTTACTATAGCATCAGGCAAAACATTCATAAAAGTTAAAACTAGAAATTATAATTCACAGGGCCATCCTAAAAGTTTATTATTTTTCTTCTATCCTGTATATGAAGTAAGCCACTTCTAATTTATTACAAAATCACTAAAAAGCTTAGCTTATCAAAACCTTTCTTCTAACATATTATGTCTCCACTTAAATCTTTTATATTTCCTATCCTCAAGTACTGTAAATTCCATTTATAAAGATGGCTTAAGACAGATTAGATACACTTAATAAAAGATGGAATTTCTGAAAAAGAACACAACTTCACTATCTCCCCCAAAATGGAAGTTAAAATCTTCATTTGAATTTTCTTCCCAAATTGTGAATCTTTGATTAAGGAAAATGGGAATAACAGCTAAAGAAAGATAAAAGTTGGGAAAGTAAAATATTCTCAAAGATGTCACTCTGTGGTTAAATAATCATCGTGACTTAAATTGAATGCAAATCTTAGTGCTTACCTAGGATTTATTTCTATTTCCCTTCCCAATAATTTATCTTTAGTTGAAGAGCTTTCCTGTTTTCTCAGTATTGGCTATTCATTTGATTCTCTTACAATTGATCTTAGAGCGAACTGTGTTTAAAAATGAGTAGTAGTGGGCTTCCCTGGTGGCGCAGTGGTTGAGAATCCGCCTGCCGATGCAGGGGACACAGGTTCGTACCCCGGTCCGGGAAGATCCCACATGCCGCGGAGCGGCTGGGCCCGTGAGCCATGGCGGCTGAGCCTGCACGTCCGGAGCCTGTGCTCTGCAACGGGAGAGGCCACAGCAGTGAGAGGCCCGCGTACCGCAAAAAAAAAAAAAAAAAAAAAAAATATTTAATCTTGTATATTCTAGGGCAATTTGAGACCTTTCCAAATTCTGATCTCAACCTTTAAAAGTTTGTTTTTAAGTTGATTTTGGGGGAAATATCAATACCACTATATGTCATATCAAATATAAACTTTTGAGAACAAGCCTTAGAATCTAAAGACCTTAAAAATATTTTTTATAGGATAAAAGTACTGTGGCAAGAAGATGATGAACTGAGAGCCACACATAAAATAACAAAGGGACCTGGTAAGAAATGAATGTGAGATCAGCTCCTAGAAAGCTTATGCTCTGAGCACAGCTATAAGCCATCCTTTGATATATACCAAAAATGAACATTCGCTTCATTCATTTTCTGAATGAAACACATCTTTCCCTATCCCTAGCCCACAACTGTGGTGACTACTTACTCCCCAGAATATTTGTAGAAGAAAACTCAGTAACAGTAGAGAGTGTTTTTCCTACTGCCAACCATCCGTAACTCTAAAGATTCTGGGATAGCATTAAGGCTGGTTCTGGAAAAACGTAGGCTTGAAATTCATAAATTCTGATTTTAACTAAATAAATGCTAATAACACATGAAGTGTCCTAGCTAGGCTTCGAAATCAGAGCATAAAAAATCTTTTTCGAAGGCTTAGATGCTCCCTTCTCTTTACCCATGGCACTTTGTATGTACCCCCATTACAGTACCAAATATATTTAAATTATGAACTTCTTGTACCAGCAAAGTCAAAAGAGACATTCAAATTTTCTGGAATGAATTTATAAAACAACAGTCAGATGTTCTTAATTTTTAAGCATCTCTTTAAAGTTGTTTCCATTACTTTTACTTGTCCCCATCACGTGGTAAAGTGCCTGAACATGGTAGGTATTCAATCATCATTTACTCATTCATTGAAGAACAAAAAGAAAGGAAGAGAAAGAGAGGGGGAGGGCAGAAAAACTAGAAAAAAGGAAGAAAGGAAGGAAGGGAGGGAGGGAGGCAGGGAGGGATGAAGCAAAGAAGGAAAAGAAGGAATAAAGGAAGGGAAAGAATAAAAGGAAGGAGCAAACTAACCAAACTCAGGCGTTAGCTGTTTTAAACTAGGAAAGTAACTTGCTTTGTTTTTGTTTTGTTCTGTTCTGTTTTTCTCTAGAACACGCTAATGCATTTCAAGGGTTTCCAGGGTTTCTGCTCTAGTATGCTTCCTTCTAAATAAATTTAGATTGAAAAGATGTATCCTGGGCTTCCCTGGTGGCGCAGTGGTTGAGAGTCCGCCTGCCGATGCAGGGGACACGGGTTCGTGCCCCGGTCCGGGAAGATCCCACATGCCGCGGAGCGGCTGGGCCCGTGAGCCATGGCGGCTGAGCCTGCACGTCCGGAGCCTGTGCTCTGCAACGGGAGAGGCCACAGCAGTGAGAGGCCCGCGTACCGCAAAAAAAAAAAAAAAAAAAAAAAATATTTAATCTTGTATATTCTAGGGCAATTTGAGACCTTTCCAAATTCTGATCTCAACCTTTAAAAGTTTGTTTTTAAGTTGATTTTGGGGGAAATATCAATACCACTATATGTCATATCAAATATAAACTTTTGAGAACAAGCCTTAGAATCTAAAGACCTTAAAAATATTTTTTATAGGATAAAAGTACTGTGGCAAGAAGATGATGAACTGAGAGCCACACATAAAATAACAAAGGGACCTGGTAAGAAATGAATGTGAGATCAGCTCACATTCAAAAAAAAAAAAGATGTATCCTAATAAAAATGTATTAGGACAAAATAAAAATGGATTCTGAGATGGAATTAATTTATGCTTTATCAACTTTCTTCTCTGATAACATAAAAATTTTAAGAACCACTTTATAACTTTTTCATTCTAATAAGCATTGTATTTATATGACACCCTTGATAAAAGGATTTGCAGGAAATGCTTCAAACAACTAAATATGAAAATAAAATTTAAGCTTAGATTCATGCCAGCCTAAGTGACAGTTTTTTTACTAAGCCACACATAAAACCACACTGGCCACAAATAAACCATGAAAATAATGAAAAACTACTAATTTGAACAGAACTGTTAAGTACCATGATAAAGGAATATTTCTCATCAATAGCAGAAATTTAGCAAATTTCACTTGCTAATTCAGAAAAAGATCTGTATCTAATGTCAAATTACAGGTTACCATCTCCTTTCTTGATTCTGATATAGGAATAAAGTGTTTATTATTTTATGTGACAACACAAAGGAATTTAGTGTATTTTTCCTTTTATACTACTTAACAATACTCTGTATAAGAGTTGGGTATGTTTTATCATTTACGCTGAATTGGAATTTCTTGCATTAAATTAAAAGAATACATAACCATGCAGCTATTGCACTTTCTTTTTATATCAGGAATTTCTAAAAAGAGGAAAACGATCTAATTTTGCTTGCCTGAAGATAAAAAGAGCCTAAACCTGAAAAATACTTTATTTCCTTTTTTTTGCTGCCATATATAAGGCTCATGTTTTTAACTTAGAGAAATATAACCAATGCTCTATCAATATCTCCTCAATGCTCCAAATCTTTAATTTATAAACACCAATATTTAATATTAGATAATATGTGTTCCAAAAATATATATCTATTCATAAACTAATTTTAATTCCTTTTTGGGAAGCAATTTTTTAAAAATTCTGAGTGTTTTATAAAGCCCACTAAAAGTATATACTATATTATCCCACTTGTGGGATTATGCATTAAAGTCTAAAAGTTCAGGTTTCACTGAAAATTTCACTCAATCTGGGCTTTGTCTTATCAGAAAGTCAGGAAATACTGAATAAGTGGCCAGATTGTGCACAATTATATTTGGAATCTACTTCCTGACAACTCTGGAAAGATCTTCCTGTAAAACTAAGCCTCAATTTCAGGTTCCCCGCACCAAACTCCATAAAAATAATGGTCCCAACTATGCACAAAAGAAAAAGAAAACATTCTAATAGTCGGCTATTTAAATCTGATATAGTCAAATTACAACAATTTTTTGGAGAGAAAGACTAGCATATCCTAAAATAATCAAACTTATAGTGGATTTTAGTGACTTTATCATTCTTATAAATTTTATTTCCTCAGCATTTGTGCCTAATTAACCAAGTTAACTATAGTGAAAAAAAGTCTATTAAATGATAGCTAATACAACCTTCGTTTTTAAGTATACCAAAAGTTAGAATATGAATGTATTTACCTGTAATATTTTATAAAATATTTAACTTAATTTTTTAATATTTCACCATTGCAAAGGTTGATAAAAGTTATACATCACTTTTGAGTGCAAAATCCCAAAATATTTCCCAACAAAACTCACAAATATTATTTTTACATGATTTTTATTTTCCCAACTAAAATTATGAAGGAAGACTTTAAAAACTGGTTTGTTCTCTTTAATATGTTAGCCAACAGAGTGGTATCATTCCATACATTATAACAGCTGTAAAACAGTCTTGCCCAGGGCTTCCCTGGTGGCGCAGTGGTTGAGAGTCCGCCTGCCGATGCAGGGGACATGGGTCC
>NC_041229.1:45998727-46072808 GCF_002837175.3 Physeter macrocephalus
GTCGCTGAGCCTGCGCGTCCGGAGCCTGTGCTCCGCAACGGGAGAGGCCACAACAGTGAGAGGCCCGCGTACCAAAAAAAAAAAAAAAAAAAAATGGCATACTTTGTTTCTAAAAAATAAAATGTATACTGCTTATATGGTTTTAAAAGGTAGAAAAATAGAATCCAACATTCATTAAATGGCATATGCATGCACCACTTTAGTAAGATGATGTAATTCATCTATTTATGTTATACAAAAGCTAAAATTATCACAGAGCATCAGGAAATAAGCAAGATACCTAATAATTTTCTAAAAAAACAATACCACATCACGTGTGACTTGTTATATATTGTAGATCCTTCAAGGCTGAAAGAGGGACACATTTGTTCACAGCTAACTGTCATCGACTTCAAGGAGAGCTCTACGTACAGCAGGTTAGGTTTTCCTTTCTTTACTTCCATACTTACAGCAACCAGTGACTTCAAAGAGAATTCTGTAAGATTGACAGAGGATGTGAAGGACAACAGGAACCTTGCTGAATGTAGTAGATTACAAATACAAGGCAATCATTTTCAGTAGAGTTTTATGGTTGCTTTAATTTATATATTTTATGATAATCAAATTTTCTACTATACATAAATATACTGATATTATTGGTATTGGTATTATTATTTATTATTGGTATTGGTATTACTATTCTTTCAGAAAGTAGAACGAGATATTGACAATAATAACATAATGGAAAAGAATCTGAAAAAAGAAAAAAAAAGAATCTGAAAAATAACTGAATCCTTTGTTGTACACCAGAAACTAACACAAAACTGTAAGCCAACTATACTTCAATTAAAAAAAAAAAAAAAGAACTATAAAATGTAAAGGAAACTAAAGTAGAAAGTAAATAGTTCCAAAGAAGACTTGGTATACTGTAATAGGAGAAAAATTTTAAAGTCTTTGTCTACTAAAAGATTTGAGAGATTCTTTTTTTAAATTTGCAGAATGATAGGTAGCTGGACTACAGTATTGCAGACTTCAGCATAGTAGATAGTGCTTTATAAGTCCAACCATAGCTGCTTGTTGTCCTATGGCAGTATTTTGTTGACTTTAAGAATAGGTGCAAGAAACAGTAGCTTTCCCAACATGTCACTCAATGAAGAGCCAAATCTTTTTTTTTTAACTTGAGCAGAGAAAATGTTGCCTTTTGTGTGAAGCCAAAAAAGCTTCCTTTTTCATTAAATCCAATGGAAGTGAAAATCATTAAAAGGCGTAAAGTTCGCAATTCTTTTAAATGAGTTTAGATGATTCAAAACAGGCATTCTATAAAGATTTTAAAGAATAAGCATGAATATCATAATTTGAACATTACATTAACTTTCCCTGCCCATAAGTGAAAAAAGCAAACTTAACAAGACTACGTCTTACCACAAAAATATTTTATTTTCCACAGCAATGCTTCAATACATGTAAACTGAACAGAAATTTATTGGGTATATACTATACCCTAGCATGATCCTAGGCCCAGTAAAAATTCAAAACACATGTAATATATAATCTCCTCATTAGTGAACACTAAGACATGTATGTGAACCAGCTAAAGAAAAATAAGAGGGTTCATTTCCAATTCTTAGTACCAAACTAAACTAATTTTGGTATCTGGAATCTCATTAACATTTAGCTCTATGGAAAAATAAATGGGAAAATAAAATGAAAATAACAAAAAAATAGATAAATTACAAGGCAAATGGATAAAAATTAATAGTCTATCCTACTGATATTTAATGATACATAGCTTAATCTCAGAAAAACTACAGGCAAAGTGATCTTATAAATTTCTCTTACAATTTTCAGATACCTAAATGCTTCTCAAATCAGATCTCACTACTACTGTCCTAGTTTAGGATCACCTAGACATAAGCTCCTCAAGAGCAGGTACCATGTTATCATCTCCATGGTTATATATCACCCAATCCTAACTTAATAATAGACTATAATATTTGGTGCCTCTTTCATTCCTTTGTATGAGTAAACAAAGTATGAAAACCTGACAACCAAGATAATTATTAAAAACAATATCACATGGCTTATTCACACCTATAATTACATTCTTACCAATATGTCAACTGATTTTTATAAAGCAATAAACTGAAACAAGACAGTTTAAATGAGAATAGATCATAAAATAAATTCACATCACTATATCAAATTACATGGGATAAAACTTATCTCTGTCATAAGGAATATGATGACTAATGCCTTAAAATAGCACACACACTACAAAAAAAAAAAAATACATGCTTTCTTGAAAACTCTTATATTCACTCATATTTACCTAATTAGCAAAGCCTTCATCTACAGGTTAAAAAACTAATACGTGTAAGAAAGGTATACTTCTCTTTAAAGAAATGATATATTTCTGATGTTTGCCTATATATAAAATATGTAAGTATATAATTTCAGTTATATTCCCATTGGCTAATAGTACAAAGACAAAAGATATGGTCTTCTGAGTATAAATTTGCTTTCAAAAGTTATCTTAAAAAATACTGGAACTAGGGCTTCCCTGGTGGCGCAGTGGTTGAGAGTCTGCCTGCCGATGCAGGGGACGCGGGTTCGTGCCCCGGTCCGGGAGGGTCCCACATGCCGCGGAGCGGCTGGGCCCGTGGGCCGTGGCCGCTGGGCCTGCGCATCCAGAGACTGTGCTCCACGGCGGGAGAGTCCACAGCAGTGAGAGGCCCGTGTACTGCCAAAAAAAAAAAAAAAAAAATACTGGAACTGGTACCAGAGATGGCTTTAATAGAGACGGAAAGTATTCATAAATCAAACATTATGAAAGGAATAGAAAAAAGTGGTTATGCAGCACCCAAGAAAAAGCTCCAGGTCCAGATGGTTTCTCAGGAGAATTCTAGGGTGCTGCTTTTTTTTTTTTAATAGATCTCTATTGGAGTATAATTGTTTCACAATATCGTGTTAGTTTCTGTTGCACAACAAAGCGAATCAGCCATATGCATACACATGTCCCCATATCTCCTCTCTCTTGAGCCTCCCTCCCATCCTCTCTATACCACGCCTCTAGATCATCGCAAAGCACCAAGCTGAACCCCCTGTGCTGTGCTGCTGCTTCCTACCAGCCAACTATTTTACATTCAGTAGTATATATATGTCGATGCTACTCTCACTTTGCCCCAGCTTCGCCCTCCCACCCCATGTCATCAACTCCATTCTTTACGTCTACCTCTTTATTCCTGCAACTAGGTTCATCAGTACCATCTTTTTTTTTTTTAGATTCCATATATATGCGTTAGCTTATGGTATTTGTTTTTCTCTTTCTGACTTACTTCACTCTGTATGACAGACGCTAGAGTAACAGAAATAAAAACAAAAATAAACAAATGGGACTTAATTAAACTTAAAAGCTTTTGCACAGCAAAGGAAACCATAAACAAGACAAAAAGACAACCCTCAGAATGGGAGAAAATATTTGCAAATGAAACAACAGACAAAGGATTAATCTAGTGCACTTTAAAAACTGTAAACACCCAATGATACTTGAAACTACTCCAAAACATAAGGAAAATTTCCAAGTTATTTCTGTAAAGTGAGTATAACACTGATTGGAAGACCTAAAAACAACTTCAAAAACAAATTACAGAACATCTCATTTATTAATGTTGCTGCAAAAATCACAAATAATAGACTCTCACAGCAATTTTAAAAATCATATATCATGACTGTAGTGGTTTTAAAATAGATTGCACAAAGTCTGTGCACTCCTCCCTTCCGAAGGTAGAGCCTAATTCCCCTCCTAAGTGTTGGCAGTACCTAGAGACCCACTGCTAACAAGTAGAATGTGGCAGCAGTGATGCTATGCGGCTTATGAAATTAGGATATAAAAGACATTGTGGCTTCCTCCTTGCTTTCTCTCAGAACATTCAGGGTCAAGGTACCCTTTTTTGTAAATCTTTGAAATTCCTAAAGATTTCTAAGTATTGGGATGTGATGGTCTAAGTGCCAGTTTCAAGTTTTCCAATTACTAAAATACCATCAAAAAAGAAAAAAACTAAGAAAAAGTTTGCTTGATTCTTGTTCAAAATACACATTTCCCCCACCCCACCCCACTGTCTCTCTCACCTAATACCACCACTGCCACTAGTTCTCTTTTAACCAGATGTTTTTCTATTTTCCATGGCATTATCTATAACAATCCTCAAAGACAGCAGTCAAAGATAAACCGGAATTAGGCAGTGACAGTACTTCTCAAAGACGGTGATTATGTTTATCAGAAGTTGGGAGAGCTTTGAAGTCTAGAGAATATCTGTAAACAAACAAGAAAGAATTTGAGGGGTATATCAATTTTGGCCCTATCTGACAAGGTTACAAAATAAAGTAAATGAGATTTTTGTAACACAGCTCTCTTAGGAATCAGTAGATTCAAAAGTATTAAAATAGCAGTTCCTTGTTCCACATGATTGAATTAAAAAGAAAATCTGGATCTGCTGCTCTGTCTTTGGCCTTTCAAAATGACTTTTTTAATCCTATTTTAATAGCAGTTTCAGAATGCATACTTCCCAATCCTATAAATATTTTTATCAAACAGACTTTATCAGAGGGATGCTGCCCACTGAGATATTCTATCTACCATCCCCATCACTATCCAAACTCTTAATGTGTTTATAATGATTACTATGTGGCTGGGAATGCTTGGGATTCCTAGAAGGGAAGCATGAGAAAGGTCATGAGTACAGCTGGTATATGATAGGTAATAATCCTATGCATGGGACTGGTTAAGCCTTTAAAAAGTAGGACACCATCTAGTAAGACTTTTTTAAAAATAACATTTTTCTACTTTATGCAATCATGGAAAGAATATATTGCACTGGAAAAATGTACATTTTTATATAATTCAAAGAATGACAAAGATAGTTTGTGACCTCTGAGAACTTCTGAAGCTAATGAGATAATATACAGAAAAAATTTAAAAACAATACAATATTAAGGAAAAGAGACTAGCATGGAATAGAATACGTAGGGGAAAATGTATACAAAAAAGTTAAACTCAAGCAAGAAGGCATATAAAATACAAGTGTGTATAATTTTAACTGTAGAGTTTGCATTAGAATTTATTTTAGGTTGTAGTAGCTTCTGCAGCAAATTTATATTCATAATATAGTCTTCATAGGATGCTCAAAAGATTAGTTTGAATTCCCTGGGAAAACTACAGGAGGCATCAGAAAACAGTACTGAAGAAAAATATTTTAAAGATGGGGGAACAGCAGAGGGTTGCAGTTAACCGAGACTCAAAACTGGCCATAAAAATATTTCGCAAAATTAATAATTTGCCTTCTCAGGCAGCTGACCATGGTTAGTAAAAAAATACCATTAAGTAAGACTTGACTTCTTTGAATATGAATGTTTGAAACTTTTTCAATAAAGATATTCCCCTCATGAATTTACAGGGTAAATCAGGGTCCAATGTCAAATAATGGATTGTAAGTCAATCTAAAAAACAGTAAATCCTTACTACAGGACATCAAGATTCTGTGGAGGCAAAACACGGAAGTAGAAGATACAATCTTGCCCTGGAGAGTTTACTGTCCCCTAGTTTAAAAAACCAAATAAGACTAGAAATTTTAAAAAGAAAAGATAAAAAGAATCTATTAAGTTTCATTAACTCAATAGTTTTGGAAGTGTGCTATCATACTATCTCATTTTTCACCATTCATCTTCTAAAGCCTCAAGCTTAGTATAAATTACAGAAATATAAATATTAACAAAAGTGATTTGATCCTCCAGCATGAACATAACAAGCTTGATTCACATCTGAACAGTAAAAATAAATATTAAGGTTACAGATAGAAGTTTTCCAAGATGCCAAGAAACTACCATTGTTACCATTTTTCATTTCTTCAGTGAAATCTCTGACTATAGCCTGTATTCTTTGTAAACTGTCAATAAAAGTCACAAATCAGAGGAACAATTCAAGAAACGTAACAAGCAGTTTAAATTTAGAGAAGGGTGAAAATAGTGACTTCTTAAAAACTTGTTTAAAAAGGCCAAAGATCAAGTGCCAGTGTTGGCAAAGGTGTGAGACAAAGAACATTCCCATAATGTGTGCTGGTGTATAGACTAGTCCTAACCCTTGACCCAGCAATTCTTCCTCCAGAAATCTATCTAACATAAGAATAAGCAAAAGTGCCTAAGAGTATGTGCTCAAGGATGCTCATTTTACCATTAAAATATTTTAACAAAAATAAAATATTGAAAACAAACCAAATGTTCAACTATAAAAGAATGAGTAAATAAATGATGGTTAATCTATACTACACAATAATTATACAACAGTTATCATGAGTAAGTTGGATTGGCATATGTACCAATTGGAAGGATATTCATGATCTACTTACATGTGAAAAAGGTAAAATGCAGAATGTGTATGATCCTATTTTATTGTTCAAACAGATATGTAACGTACAGTCTTTTTCCGTGTTCATATAGATATATGCTTATACATGTAGACGAATACAAAACAGTCAAGAAGACTACAACATCAGACAGTTAATAGTGGATACTCCAGAGGGTGAGAATGAAAAAGAGTGAAAAAAGGGGACATTTTTCCCTTTATACATTTCTACATGCCTTGAAAAGGTCAAATAGCATATACTACTTTCAAAATCCAATGGAAACATTAAAGAGTGATTAAAAAACACAGAATGCGGGCTTCCCTGGTGGCGCAGTGGTTGAGAGTCCGCCTGCCGATGCAGGGGACACGGGTTCGTGCCCCGGTCTGGGAGATCCCACATGCCGCGGAGCGGCTGGGCCCGTGAGCCATGGGAACCCGCGTCCCCTGCATCGGCAGGCGGGCTCTCAACCACTGCGCTACCAGGGAAGACCTATTATTATTTTTTATTACCACAATTAGTTTAGTGAACATCTATCATCTCATATAGACACACCATTAAAGAAATAGGAAGAGGCGCAGTGGTTGAGAGTCCGCCTGCCGATGCAGGGAACGCGGGTTCGTGCCCCGGTCCGGGAAGATCCCATGTGCCGCGGAGCGGCTGGGCCCGTGAGCCATGGCCACTGAGCCTGCGCGTCCGGAGCCTGTGCTCCGCAACCGGAGAGGCCACGGCAGTGAGAAGCCCGCGTACCGCAAAAAAAAAAAAAACAAACAAACAAACAGAATGCTAGACTATAACTTATTTTTTCCGTTTTGACTTCAAATCAGCTCTATTCAATTAACCTAGAAAAATTCCATGACCTTTTTTTTTTCCCTTTCATAAAAGCCCCTGTATGAGATTAGGGGTGGGGGATGAACAAAAAGATGACTGTGCAAACTGCGTGGGCTCCCTTTCTACAACACTCTAAAGAAACAGGCATCGCAACACCATGTAGTTATCCGCTAAATTTCATCAACACAACAAAGAGGAGTCTGTGATGATGCTCCCCCTCATTGTTTAACTCTGAACTTGTAGCAGGGAATTCTGAATAAACAACCTTATTTAGCAAAATATCCTATAACATAAATACAAAGCATTCTTTCTAAACAAAGTCAGATATAGACATTAACTGAGTCTCAAAGTATAACACAGCCTAAGAAGGTTTAACTTCTAAAGACTGGCAAATAAACAGCCTCTAGCCAGGCATAAGTAATATTTTGTGCTAGATGAATGAATGATAAAGGAATCTGACTTTGTTTATTTTACCGCAAACAATAAGAAGTTGTTGAAACAGCATGGTGACTAGACATTTCCTTTAGTTTTACAGTTTGGCTGAAAAATGCTCCAATCTTTGAAATCTAAAGTTGTAAAACACCACCAAAAGATTCTCAATAGTCAAAGGACTATAAGCATAAAGCAAATCAAATGGAATTACCTGCACACACGAGTGCACACAGAAACACACATATACACAGCATGTTTCAGGTCATCTTACTGCAGTCATTACAACAGACCACATTCTGATTGGGCTCAAAGAAAGGGTGGTTTGAGGCTCCATGGCGGTTAAGGTCAAAATATGAAAAATCTGCAAAGCCCATGGGAGGGTTACATTGAGTTCAACAGGATCTCTTAGATTTGGCAGTTCCAACCCAACCACAATACTTTATGTCAGACAGTAACTATTTCCCCATTCCCTGTTTTCATTTCACGTGAACACATCAATCAGAATCTGGCCACAGGTACTCCACTCAGTCAACTTGGTATATACATGCTTTCCCTGCCTGGCCCCTCTAATGTAGTGTCTTTACCTCAGAGACTTTCTATGAAGTATTTCTGTGTAACCTCTAACATATAAATTCAAGCCAAATCTCTGTGGGAAATAAATTATAAGAGTTTTATTAATGAACTCTTAGTTGGTTTGACATATCTCCCTTTGAGACACAAACCAAGCATTAACATTTTTAAACATTTATAATCTCAAAGTCCGAAAAAGTTTGAGAACCCAACAGGATAAAATATTCTTAACTAATTATATAAGCATTTGGTCAAACTATTATTTTGGCTAAGACTCATTTAATTATACAACAGGAAAACAAAGTATCCATAATACTAACCATACAATAATAACCACATTTTCCAGTACCTCATCTTTAAACACTGGGTTTTTATCCTTAATTTTTTTTCCCTCTCTTGTTTTATAAAATAATTTTCTATTCACTCCTACACCAATTTTAAACCTAAAAGTAACGTTATCACTGAGTGAAAAATATTGGTCCGTAAATTGAGTGACTCAAATTACTCAGTTTCACAATGTTTCCCAAAGAAAACAAAATCATAATTTTACAAATCTTTGTTTTCCTACTTACAAAGTGGAAATACTTTATAAATAATGTAAATATATGTATAAAGTTAAATGAGCATTATAAATATAAATATATGTATAAATATATGATAAAGTTAAATGAGCATTATAAGGCTAACCTTTCAAATTCTTATCAGAAAAATCCTTTCATAATGTAATAAATGGCACTCTAAACTTTTTATTTAGCAAAGAGGATGTCTGCCTACTGAGTTTTCATAAAGAGAGGTAAACCAATGTGTATTAATACTTTTCTCCTGGGTATTTTAAAATCTTATAAATTAATGTTCCCTCATGAGGGTGTTTAACAACCACCTTTTATTAAAAGCATATACCACATTCCAGCCATTGGGCCAGAAGCAACAGGCATTCAACACAGGAAGCAATACATACAGAATAAAAATAATTTCATTATAGGTAAAGCCCCTAATATAACACAAGAATATTTAAGGAAAAAAAAAGAGAGAATATAACGCTAAAAACATACTTAAACACAATACAATTGTCATGTGTATAGTTTCTGAAACATACTTTTTTTAATTTTAATTTTATTGGAGTATAGTTGATTTATAATGTGTTAGTTTCAGGTATAAAGCAAAGCGATTCAGTTACATATACACATATAGTCATTCTTTTTCAGACTCTTTTCTCATATAGGTTATCACAGAATATTGAGTAGAGTTCCCTGTGCTATACAGTAGGTCCTTGTTGGTTATCCATCTTATATATAGTAGTGAGTGTATGTTCATCCCAAGCTCCTGATTTATCCCTCCCCCCCCGCAACCTTTCCCCTTTCCCTTAAGTTTGTTTTCAATGTCTGTGAAGTCTGTTTCTGTTTCGTAAATATGTTCATTTGTATCATTTTTAAATTAGATTCCACATAAGATTATCATATGATATTTGTCTTTCTCTGTCTGACTCGCTTCCCTTAGTATGATAATCTCTAGGTCCATCTATGTTACTGCAAATGGCATTATTTCATTCTTTTTTATGGCTGAGTAATATTCCATTGTATATATGTACTACATCTTCTTTATCCATTCCTCCATCGATGGACATTTTGGTTGCTTCCATGACTTGGTTATTGTAAATACTGCTGCAATGAACATCAGAGTGCATGCATCATTTCAGATTATGGTTTTCTCTAGATATACGCCCAGGAGTGGGATTGCTGGATCATATGGTACTTCTATTTTTGGTTTTTTAAGGAACCTCCATACTGTTCTCCATAGTGGTTGTACAAATTTATATTCCCACCAACAGTGTGGGAGGGTCCCCTTTTCTCCACACCCTGTCCAGCATTTATTGTTTATAGACTTTTTGATGATGGCCATTCTGATTGGTGTGAGGTGATACCTCATTGTAGTTTTGATTTGCATTTCTCTGATAATTAGTGATGTTGAACATCTTTTCATGTGTTTTTTGGCCATCTGTATGTTGAAACATACTTTTAGCATTAGAAACTCCTTCATTTACTAAGTGGACCAAACAGTAATTTTCTAAAAATCATTCTGTATCACTGCTGTTTTTAAAGACCTAAAGTAATCAGATATTTCTATGAAATTCTTACCTAAAAGCCATTCTCTCAGGCAGAACTACAGATTAATTCCTCACTGTGCAGTTTTCAAAAAGCAACCATTAAAGGCATCCTCTATTACTACTGAAGGTTAAAAACTTTGTTGAATTAAAAAATAAATAATTAACCCAATTATGGAGGTAATACCAAAGTTTATCTGAAATTAAATTGTTTTTATAAAACATATATGATATTCATGTAACTGTCCTTTTTTTCCTAGCTTCACAGTAATGGCTTAAGAAATCGGCGTCTTCTGGCGTTCTCAGTACTCCTGGGGTGAAAACATTAATGGCTGTCAGTCATTATCAACCTCAGTGAAGGGCACATGCATTTGAGTTTATACCATGTCCTGGTGACTTAGCCTAGTGCTAAGCACACAGTCGGGAGGAATGTAATAATAAGCACTGACTTTGTATGCCAGGTTACCTGGATCTTAATCCCACATCCATAATTTGACCAAGACACTTAACTCCTCAGAACCTCAGTTTCTTCTTCCACCAAATGGGAATATGAATAAAACCTGTTCTGTCCACGCCAAGCATGCTTGTGATGACCAAAAGAGATAGGAAAACGCCTCCTATGCTATGTAGAGCTATGTCGATGGAGGTAGTGAATGTTATTATACTTAATAATAAATTGATAGTTACTAATGACTTGTGATTTGAGTGATATAAAGCAACTGGCCTCCCCTCCCAGGCAGGTACAGCCGAGTTGAGCATGGAGCAGGGGAGATCAAAGAGTCCAAGTCTTGGGTGAAAGCAGCCGAGAAGCAAGGGACTGTTGGAAATACCACTGCTCTGGCGTGAGCGGTCTGCAAAGAAAGACAGTCAGAACTCAACTGGGTCTAGGAGACAGAATCCAAGGAGAGTCCAGAGTTCGAAGAGGCATCATGGGGATGGTACCTTTTATAGGCTGCCTGTGGCCCTGGCAGGAAGGGAGTTGTTAAGGTTCTCAGATCAACTGGAGCTGAGGGCTTTTATGCAGGAGCAGAGACCTTCCCTCCTGGCATAATCTGTAGGCTTCTGGAAGGCTCCTCCCCACACTTTCTTCCTCATTCCCTGTTAATGATGCCTAAAAGTGCAAGCAAAATGCATTCCTTGAGCTATTTTTTTTTCATCCTTTTTTAATAGAACTGCTTCCAGTGTTTTTTTTTTCCTTCCAGTTTTATTGAGGTATAGTTGATTGAGATAGAATTCTCTTAAATAATTTTCCAAAAGAACAGATGAAATAACTGTGACACAAAGTACTTTTTGAGTTTAAAAGATTCTAAAATATTTGAAAGATACATTGTAAATTTTTTTCTATTTAGAGAATGTTCACTAAATTTGCTTTTAGAACAAAACAGATTAAGATTAATCAAGCTCTTTTGTGATTTTTAAACAATAGTGTTAATACAGAAATAGCATACAGAAAATAATGTGATTTGCAAGTTTCTTTCACTACATACATTTCAATTATCCTAAGAAATCCACCTATAGAAAAGTTTACTTTTTATGAGATGATTTAACTATAATGCCCTTTTTTTAAAAAGTGCTCTGAAATTAAAAACATTAAGAACTAAATTTTACTTGCCTTTAACTTTACTATGGACTATAGAGGTGACAAACAAATTTTAATGATGACTGAACCATGCCAAATGAAAAGAAACATCAGTCATTTAGACAGCTACAATTCAGACACAATAGAGCTTTTAGCTTCAAGCAACAGCATTTTTCCCTTGCCCTTCCCTAACCTCAACTCTATACAAATATGTTCTATTAGGATTAGAAGTAATTAAACCTTAGTAGATCATGTGCATATGATAGAGAAAATTTCCATCAAATACCATAGTAAAACCAAATATTAATTTTACTTACATTCCATATGAAAGTAAACTATTTAACAAAAAAACACATTTATAACATTTAACACTAAGTATTCAAGAAAAAAATTAAAAGAAACCCAAATGAACCTATACTTTAAAAAGTGAGATCCGTTATGTCATTTATCATTACATTCCCTGTGTCTAGAACACAGTCTAAAAACATAATTTTCTAAAGAAAAAATATTTCCTAAAGCAAATCTAATTTTCATTAAGTAAAATAATCAATAAGCAGCAAGTGATGCAAAGTACCTTCAGGCACTCCCATCACATTAACATTAAAATCAATTGTTTTAATAATCAAACATAGCAAAAATACAAAAGCAAATAGAAATTATATGTGCCACAGGCCTAGGTGTTGAAGATTTAAGGAGACTCAAATTCCTGCCCACAGACAATATTTCTCATCACCTACAATTCACAGAACCCTGATTATGGTGCTACCATTTTAATCATTATATCATAACAGGTAGATGTGATTATTAAGACTATATTGAACAGCCTTCCACCTAGTATCACAAATCCATGCAGTGAACAAGAAACTGAAACCTAAACAAACATACCTACAAGAGAGGACTTTCATTTTTAGTTTTCTCCTCTTAATTTATTGTCAATTTGTCTTTATTAACTCATTGAACATAAACTGAAATTATGTACCTAGTGTCATCCAGAATACAGAGGAAAATTAGACACAAAAACCGTCCTTAAGGAACTTAAAATCTAGCCGGAAACATAAGGCAAGTAACTAAATAACAAACGTACATGCAGGAAATACTGAAGGGTTTTAGAGAGTATAAATAATGTGCTGTGATATTGCAGAAAAAGGAAAAATGACTTCCAGCTGGGGAAAGCAAAGCATGCTTCACAGAGGAGGTAGCAATTGAGATAGCTCTCACTTGAGGAATGAGTAGGATCTGACCATGAAAAGTGGAAGACACAGGAAGGGGCACAGAGTTTGTTTTCAACAAATATTTACTTGCTACTGAATCTTTCATTATCTTTTGGCATGGTACAAATAGCTATTACCATCTGCTTTTTAGCATTCTGTGAGGTAAGCTAACTTCTTTTTTTCTTTGGCAGTGGTGGTGATAAGAAGGGGTTGTCATATTTTCTGCAAAGTCTGGGTGTTTCCTTTCCCATAGTGTTGCACACCCCAGGTAGCACCAGAAAAGGAAAACACCTTCATATGCTTTTACCGTAATTCTTTGAGAACAACTGGTCTTACCACGTTTGCTAAATTTGCTTTATTTAAAATGTTAGTCTGTATTTGTGCCTTAGTAATAAACCACGTTTAAGAAAACTACAGAAAAGACTATACCTAGTATATAACTTGATTTTCTTTTCAAGGGTTTTCTTCTACTTAACATTTAGGTGAAAATATAACGCAATGTTTTTTGGGGTTTTTTTCCGGTACGCGGGCCTCTTACTGTTGTGGCCTCTCCCGTTGCGGAGCACAGGCTGTGGACGCGCAGGCTCAGCGGCCATGGCTCACGGACCCAACCGCTCCG
The DNA here is from genome assembly GCF_002837175.3 of Physeter macrocephalus. Taxonomy (NCBI): domain Eukaryota; kingdom Metazoa; phylum Chordata; class Mammalia; order Artiodactyla; family Physeteridae; genus Physeter; species Physeter macrocephalus. Next base: position 46,012,445 of record NC_041229.1, read on the forward strand.
CGGCATGTGGGATCTTCCCGGACCGGGGCACGAACCCATGTCCCCTGCATCGGCAGGCGGACTCTCAACCACTGCGCCACTGTTAGGGAAGCCCTAACGCAATGGTTTTTTTAAAATACTAAATATAACTGCCAAAATAGTCATGACAAAACCCATGCAAACTAAAGCTAAACGCAGCTCTTAAGGCAGCAGAATCAATATTTTTGAAACGCAGGATCAACAATGCTTTAATACAGCTGTCAGAGCTAAAAGATCTGGAGCTAAAAGCTCACTAACTGGGAATTCTTACTTGAGTCTGTAGTCCTCCACATAATCCACCTGGTTTGCAACTTCACATGTACAACCTCTACCCAGTATCACAAATGTGAACAATGAACAAGAAACAGTAACTTAAACACACATACAAGAAAGCACTTGTTTATTTTCCTCCACCTAGTTTGAATATAGAATTTTAAAAAAATAGCTTGTGGGTCACAAAATGTACATTGTATATACCTACTATTAATAGGAAATACAAAACATACACATATATTTCATTTTAACATGTAAATTTGCAAAGTGTGCATGAAAAGAAGACTTTAATACTATTAAGTATCATTACATATTCAAAATTCTGTTCTGAATTTTTATTTTTGACAAATGCTTTTCAACTTCTTTCTTGGGCTTTCTTAAGGATATTAAAGCTTATTACTTCCATTTCAAAAACATTCCATGTTACCAATCTTCTCTTTAAAATAAAAATTGGAAACTTAGTTGAAAAGGAATTGAATACTTCAATATCATTTAGAAATGACTCTAGGGGACTTACAGTTCCACATGTGAGGAACTTGGAAGTTACCACCCCCAACCTAACAATTAAAAAGCTGAACAAACTGAAAATCCAACAACTCTTCTTGGAGACAGGGCAAACCACTTCCCCCAAGACTGGAGAAACAGACTAACAAATACAAGAGAGTCACAGCTTACCTCAGTAGAGACTCAGAGTAGAAACCATGGCGACCAGTGCCAGAGTAGGAAAACCTGAACTGTAACCGACTGAACTGCAGGAGGCTCAGTGTGGACAAATTTGAGAGTTAAAAACACCAGTCATAAGGGGACCCTCACACTTTTGTGAGTTTTACCTCCAGGAGCTTAAGTAGGTTCTCCCAATAAATATCAGAGAAAAATCTCCTGTGCTTCCAAGCAGGGAGAAGGGAAAAGGAACCATTTTCAAATAAGCCAGAGCACTCTGTTCTTAATAAGACCTGCCCTCAGGGGAAACTAGTTAACTAGAGCCTAACCTGCTGGGGTATTATGAGAGCCTAATTGGTCTGGAATAACCCAACTCCAGCCTACTTTAGCCATCCTGCCCCACCTACTTGAGTTGAAAACAACTGAGAAACACCTGCAAAGTTCACAGTGCAGAGACACAGGCTCACTAGAAGACTAAGACCAAACCATAGGACTATAAACTGCTTCCCTTCCTGCAATACCTCATCATCACGTTACTAAAGTCCTATTTACAGCAGTTCCTTTTATCCAGTACACCATGTAAAACTATCAAGAAAAATATTACAAAACAGAACACTGTAAATCAACTATACTCCAATAAAAATTAATTTTAAAAAATTACAAAACATACTAAAAGGCAAAAAGCACAGTTTGAAGAAACAAAGCAAGCATCAGAACCAAACATAGGTGTTGGAATTATCAAACCAGGAATTCAAAACAACTATGATTAATATGCTAAGGGCTCTAATGGACAAAGTAGACTGCAGGTAAAAACAGATGAGCAATGTAAGCAGAGAGATGGAAATCCTAAGAAAGAACCAACATGAAATGCTATAGATTTAAAATACAAACAAACTCACACTGTAACAGAAATGAAGAATGCCTTTGATAGGCTTATTAGTAGATAGGACATGGCTGAGGAAAGAATCTCTGAGCTTGAGGATGTATCAGTAGAAACCTCCAAAAACTGAAAAGCAAAGAGAAGACTGGAAAAACAAAGAAACAAACAAAAACAATCAGAACAGAATATCCAAGGACTGTGGACAACCACAGAAGGCATAACATACATGTAATGGGGATACCAGAAGGAGAAGAAAAAAAGGAACAGAGGAAATACCTGCAACAATGACTGAGAACTTCCCCCAAATTAATGTCAGACACCAAATAATAAATTCAGTAAGCTCAGAGAAAATTAGGCAGGATAAATGCCAAAAAAACTACACCTAAGCATATCATTTTCAAACTAGAGAAAATCAAAGATAAGGAAAAAATCCTGAAAGAAGCCAAAGGAGAAAAATAATTTGTAGAACTAGCCTCCTTAATTATTTATGCTCCTTAATCTTCAACAGTAATGGTACTGTCTTCCAATACACATTTTTTTGTTGTTTTAAGCATTACTTTTTCAGTCTTTTACTTTACATACAGTGAAATTTAGTTTAAAGGGTTTTGAAAACTGCACAGAGTCGTGTACTACCACCCAGTATCATGATACAGAATAGTTCCATCACCAAAAATATTCTTTTGTTTTGTCCTTCTGTAATCAACTCCTCCTCCACCTTCAATCTCAGGCAACCAGTGATCTGTTCTTCCATCCCCTACAGTTTGGGCTTTTGCAGAATGTCATATAAATGGAATCATACAATGTTTAGACTCGTAGGGGTTCACTGAGCTTTATGAATGTGTAAATGTATGTCCACCAAATTTGGAAGTTGGCAGCCATTATTTCTTCAAATATTTTTTCTTCACAAATCTCTTTGTCTTCTCCTCTAGGACACTTATGACACAAATGTTAGACCTTTGCTATTGTCCTTCAGGTCCTTAAGCTCTGTTCATTTTCTTCAGTCTTTCCTTATTGTTCAGATTGTACAATTACTATCGAGCTTTCTTCAACTTTTCTTTCCTCTATCTTCACTCTACTATTGAAATCATCTAATGAATATTTAGTTATTTTAACATTTAATATTAATATTTGAGTTATTTTAATTTTCTGTCCCCAAATTTCAATTTGGTTCTTTTTACAGTTTCTTTTTCTTGTCTGGGAACTTCAATCTTTCCACTCATTTCAAAAGTGCTTACACACTTTTACACAGGGTTACACAGTGTTTTACAGTGTTTACACAGGGTTATAATAGCTGCTCTGAGAACTTTTTATTGTAATTCCAACATCAAAGTAATTGCAGAATTGGTACCTGTTGATTGCTGTTTTCCCTACAATTGGTTATGATCTCCCTAGTTCTTGGTATGTCAAATGCTTTTGGAGACTTGAGACTTGTATTTTGATACTCTTAATCATGTTAAAGACTCTTGGTCCTCTGTAGAACTGATTTGTTGTTGTTTTTATTGCTGTTTTGTCATTGTTGTAGGCAATCAACCCTGTTATGTTCCAACCACAAGTCCCAACCCACCGTCTGTGGCCTGTGGTTTCAATACCATTTTCAGTTTCCCAAGTCTTTTCAGTGCTGTTCAGTCTCTCCCCATTTGTGCCACCAAAGGGCAGTGGTCTATGCTATAGTTTAGTTCTCAAAGCCTTAATGCTTCCTCAAATAAGTTCCACACATGCTTAGCTCAGGAGTGAATTTCAGACTTCATACACAGATTTAAGTCATCTTTTTCTCTGTCTCCTGCCTCTCCATGGTCTTCCCCGCAGTCTGTCTCCCATGTCCCTTTTCTCAATCCTCTGTCTACATTGGGTTTTTTGGTTCCCCGTTCCGTCGCATGTTTCCTGCAATCACAACTGCCTCAGGGGTAAAGTGGCAAGGAAAAAAAGGAAGTGAAAAATAACAAATATTCTCTCCACACTCGCTGGACTACAGGAGTCCCTTTTTCCAGTTTCTCTGGTCAAAGAGGAAGATTATCTTTCAGTTATAAATGGCTGCATAGCAGCACTGCCACTACTGCCACCACCACTGGAGGACAGCCTCATGATTGGGGCCTGTACTGCTGTCCCACCAGAAAAATAAAACCAAAATATAAAACAAAAAGAAAATGGTGATTTTCTGCACAGTCTCCTTTATGCAGGGGTCCTCCTTTCCAGTTCTCTGACCATACACAGAGGAAGAGGTGTTTTCTCTTAGAGCTTTTTCTGCCTGGATCCATTGTGGGGATCAAGAATAGGGGAGTCCCTAGAGTCCAAGCCAGGAGATAAAGGATGGTAGGTGGAAGGGAAAAGGAAACTCACTGCTATCAGTCACATGTCCAGTTTTGACCTCCTTCCCTAAACCTCCCGCGATTATTTACTCTTTATAGAGATCACAGATAGTTGCTTTATGTATTCTTTTCAGAGTTTTTAGTTGTAATCAGTAGGAGAGATAGGCTGTGTTTCCTCCATCTTAGCAGAACCAGAACCACAAAATTTCCAGAAATAAAACCCTAACATTTATAGTCAATTGATTTGTGACAAAGGTGTCAAAGCAATTCAACAGGCAAAGAAGAGTTCTTTCAACACATACTGCTGGGACAATTGGATATCCATATGCAAAATAAATACATGAAACTTTGCCTCACACTGTATGCAAAAGCCAACTCAAAATGGATCACAGATCTAAATGTAAAACCAAAGATTATAAAACTTTTAGAAGAAAACATAGGAGAAAATCTTTGTGACCCTGGGTTAGGTTAGAAAAGATTTCCTGGATATGATACAAAAAAAAAAAAGAATGAACTGAACTTCATCAAAATTTAGAACTTTCCAAAGAGCACTACTTAGAAAGACAGGCCACAGACTGAGAAAAAATATTTTCAGATCATATATTTAATGAGAGATTTGTATCCAGATTTTTTTTTAATCACCTCCTACAACTCAACAGTGAGAAACAAACAATATAAAACTGGGCAAAAGATTTTAACAGATATTTCATCAACGATATAAAAATGACTAATAAGCACATGAAAAGATACCCAACATCATTAGTCATTAGGGAAATGTAAATTACAACCACAATGAGATACTGCAACATAATTCTAGAATGGCTATAATCAAAAAGACTGATAATACCAAATGTTGGCAAAGATGCTGACAAACTGGCCTCCTGTCCATTGCCACTGGGAATGTAAAATGATACAGCCACTTTTTCTTTAAAAGTTACTCATATGACCTAGCAATTCCACTCTTAGGTATCAACCCAAGAGACATTAAAACATATGTCAACACAAAGACTTCTATGCAAATGCTCACAGAAGTATTATTCATAATAGCCCCAAACTGGAAACTATCCAAATGTTCATTAACTGGTTAACAGATCAACAAAATATTATCCATACAAGAGAATACTATTCAGTCATGAAAAGGGGAAAAAAACTGATATGGAGGAAACTCAAAACCATGCTAAGTGAAAGAAGTCAGAAATGAAAGAGTATATACTGTATAATTCCATACATATGAAAATTTCAGAAAAAGCAAATCTATAGATTGTGCTATAATAAAGAATATATCTGCACTTTGTTCCCAGTTCCTGGTACACAGCTTGAAACATCCTTGGAATTTCCTGAGTGACAGGAGTGTCTGTTATGCTAATGAAGTGATTCATAGTGTTAGGATCAGGGCTGACCACCAGAAAGACCAACCACATCATTTAACACAAATCCTCTCTTTTCTGATCTGCCACATCCCTACTGAACCACCACAAACAATACTCGTCTCTACATAGCAAACTCATCTATTGAGAACACAGCCAAGAGTCAACAAAGAAAGGAAAAAAGATGTACAAACAAAACGGTAAAAATTATATTTGGACACACGTATGTGTAAAAAATTGAATTTCTTTGGAAATTCAAAATGTTTAAATTACTTGCTGCTGAACTCACCCCAATACTACACACAAAATTCCTGTGGTATGCTTTGTACAAAGAAACATTTTCTGTATGTCTAAAGACTTTATTTTTAAAAGAGGGCCTGCATGTTTAATGCTCTCAACCACATTTAGCTATATAACCAAAGTAGGCAAGTTTCAGTTCAGTGGGGAGGTAGTTGGAACTGGCCTTACCCATGTGGAAATAATTGCTTTCCTGGCCTAAAGCTCTTCCTATTAGGATCAAAACAAACTGATGTTATCTTAAGAACCCTTGCAATTTTTGAAAAATAAAACCTAAGTGTTCCATAGTTCCAGATATTATCCAGATATTGTTTGTTTTGTTTAAGGACAAAATTATGGCACATTTATTTTTGTATTTAAATCAAAAGCAGAGTTATTATTATGAAGACAGTAAGGGCATTTTGAAAGATAATTATCTCAGTATAGAAAGGCACATACAGAATTGGTATAGACAAGGCCACCAAGCTTAAACACTGTGATCTGATGTTTTTAAAACCTTACTTTGGCCCTTGGCCTTCTTTGCACCAGAATTTTCCAAATAAACTGTTCACCAAGAATATGAAATAATGCCACAGAACATAACATGATGAGCCATTTAAAGTAGATTTAGTAACAAAGACAAAATATTCCAGGAAGAATAAAATATAAATTCTGAAGCTCAATGTTTTACAATGCCACTGGCATGGATTCTAAATTTTCTAAGCACCTGCCAAAATATAACATGTTGTTTTGTTTCATGGAATTGGAAAACTGAAAAAAAAATATGAAGATGTTACTTAGACCAGTCTTCTGCCTCTGGCAGTATCTATACCATCCAGATAGTTGGCTACTAAGAAATACAACTTTTTAAAAATGAGCAAGATAGCAGACCTACAACCTCTTTGAAGTCTCTTAATGTTTCGCCACCTTGAAATCATGACCAGTGGCTCCAGTTATCTTAAACTTTCTGTCCTGCAATCAAAACTCATTTCTTCCCACCTCATCAGAGATAGGTTTGGGACTTCTTTGTATATACCTTGCTTATTATAAATACTCCCTAGGCCTTAACCTTTCTCTAGATCCTTTTCCATAATTATTTCGTTTCTCCTTCTCAGGATGTTATCCATTTTCCCCATATGTGTTTCTTTGTATCTTTTTTAAAGCTATATTCTACTTGCTTCTTGAAAGGAAAAACATCATAATAACTTTTCTAGGCTAAATTCTCATAGATTACAGTCATCTGTCAATATCCTTGGGGGATTGGTTCCAGAACCACCACGGATACCAAAATCCACAGATGCTCAAGTTCCTTAAATAAAATGGCCCTAGTACAGTCAGCCCTACATATATGCGGATGCAGAAACCATGGATACTGAGGTTCAACTGTATTGGTATGGTTTATCAACATGTTTAGAATGAGGAAATCACTCCCAGAAGAACAAAACAATAAACTTGCAAACATTATTTGGGAACACTCTAAAGAGGTCAGAATTCTTTTTCTTTTTTTCCCTTAATGATATGGGGATATGACAGGAAACTAGTCAAGTTAACAAAGAGTATATTTCAATGGCAATAGACATGTGTAAAGTATCTTAATATTTTCTTCCTGATAAAATACAATACATAAATCAGAGGTCTTATCATAGAAGAGATAATCCAATTTTCCTTGACAGGATCAACTGAGCCTTGGTCTGCATTTCTGGGAGGTCAGTGTCTAGTCATTCTCAATGGGACTTTTGCCCAACTAAGAGTTGGAATTATCTTGGAATTAACTAAGTTTTCACTACATAATGACTTTACTCTGTTTTTTTAATAGGATTCTTATGTCTATTTGTATATGTCAGTTTTTCTACCATTGCACTTCCCCTTGCTATATTTATTCTACTTATAGAAACAAAATCATGATCAACAGAATTTGATTGAGTAGTGCACTTAAAGTCTGTAACTAAACATATACTGTGTATTACTGAGCTACTGGCACTAGACAGCAGAGGGCACTGGTAATATATGCTGACCCAAATATCTTGAGTCCCATAGGAAGGAAATGATCATTTAAAAGTACCAGTAACATTGCTATTAGCATAGCTATGGACCCAAAATATCTGTCTTTCATTACCAACTGTTAGTTCACACTCTGTTATAAATAACCACAATCCAGAGATGCCCATATACTCACTCCAATATAGAAAATACTTCATCGTATTTAATTAAATAACAAATAGCTATCATTTAATACAGGCTAAATCCTAACAGGCTTATTTTGTGTTATTATGCTAGCTGCTTTATAAATGTATTTCTCATAGAGTAATGTATAAAGTGGATGCTTTCATTACTAATTAAAGAAGCCGACGCTGTGTGGCAAGGTCCTAAGTGGCAGGTTTATGGACACAGCCACTCCTGAGAGCTTAAACCATATTAGTCTTATTTACAGTTAAAACCCAGCACTTAGCATAGAGCTGGCACTCAATTAATATTTAGGGAAGAAAGAGCGGGGAAGGGACTCTAGATCTGATAACAGTGCCACGTGTCACATCTGCCTTTAAGATGCTCTTAATAAGTATTTGCTCATTTGATTAGATTTTACAAGCCACTAGTTACTGGCATAGTACTAGGCATTAGGCCTCAGAGACTTCACTATAAGAAATACTAATACTTTGCTTATTAAAGACATATATTTTCTCAGGTGGTATTAAAAGAGAAATAGTATAAAAAATTTAATTGAGGAAAAAACAGATACAATTTTAAAAATATAAATAAAAGTTTACTTCTAGGTTTCCTTATATACTTTGCGTTCAAAAAAAGAAAATACTTGGTTTAAGTATCATATTAAACTGAATATACTTTTTAACATAATTTCAACAGTGTTAGAGATATATCTAATATCTTAATAGTCAGTTAACTTTGTGACTAAGAGTAAATATTATATATGTAAATTTCATAGACTCTTCAAGTATTCCTTAATTTATGAAAAAAGTTGTTAAAAATTATATCATTGTATTAGGAACTTCATGATTTGGGGATAATATAGCCCTAGTATTTATATATATATTTATATATATATATAAATCTACAAAGATATTTATGATTATACTTAACTTAAACTGAGGGCCTCACTGCAGCAATCACAAAAATGAAATATTCTTTATGACTTATTTAAAAAGCATGCTCCAGAAAGGCAAAAAAAGGTTTCCATTCTAATAAAACATACAGAATACCTAATACCATACAGTAACATAAAACAAAAGTAAATACGGTGTCTAATCCCACATCCATCTTTCCAAAACATCAACAAACCATGCTACCGTATTCTACTTTATATATAAAAATCTTTAAATACACCTCAGATTTCTTTGTTATTTCTTTATCTGTTTTGTCTAACTCAAATTGTACATTCCCTGAGTTCACAGAAGACATAAGATTGAAAAATACTTCTCTAAAACAGTAATTTACAATAGTGGGTAAGCATTAAAATCAGTAGATGCTTTAATAAATAGATACTGGAGCCCTAGGCTAAACATAATGGACAAAGTCTTTGGGGATGGAGCCCACGCACCTATAGTTTACAGAGCTTCATGGGCAATTCTCATGCACAGTCAAGGCTGAGAACCACAAAAAAGAAAGGCTATACAAAGCTGCCTAGAAGCAGAAAATGTTAAAGCTGAATAGGGCTTCCCTGGTGGCGCAGTGGTTGAGAATCTGCCTGCCAATGCAGGGGACACGGGTTCGAGCCCTGGTCTGGGAAGATCCCACATGCCACGGAGCAACTAGGCCCGTGAGCCACAACTACTGAGCCTGCGTGTCTGGAGCTTGTGCTCCGCAACAAGAGAGGCCGCGACAGTGAGAGGCCCGCGCACCACGATGAGGAGTGGCCCCCGCTCTCTGCAACTAGAGAAAGCCCACACACAGAAATGAAGACCCAACACGGCCAAAAATAAATTAATTAATTAATTAAATTTAAAAAAAAAAAGCTGAATAGGACCTTAAAGATCATTTAATCAACTCATTTTCCAAAGTATGAATTTGAAATCGTGAGATGGTAAGTAAATTGTCCAAGATCACATAGCTAGCTATTAATGCCAGGAAGAGAACCAGGTCTACTGGCAGGCAGACTAGTGCTCTTTACATCACACAAGGCTGCCTTCTCCACTTGGGAAGAAGAAATGGTATTCATTCTTGATTATACCACAAGATTAAACAGTATCACAGCATTCATATAGCAAATTCTCAGGGAAATGTGATTTTTAAAAACAAATACTATCTCCTTTGGAAAAAATGGTGATAAAAGGATCTAAACTGGAAAGCTGTTTTGATGTATAAATGAGCTGAATAATTATAAAGTGCCTGGAAAAGGCACTCAACAAATGTTACTCCCTTTCAACACCACAACCTCCTCCCCCTTCCTTTTTGATTCTACATCAAGACATCTCTCCCAGCTCTCAACTATGTCCCTTTTTACATTGTTTCTCCTAATTGGCAATGCCCTTTGACCTCTTCTTCAATGATGCTCATAAATTTCTCCAAGGCCCAGTTTAAGATGTGCCTTCTAAGAAATCTTCTGAACTAACTTACCTTATTCTAATTATTGTTTCGTCCTTCATTATCTAAATTGCTTATACTTTTAAATCATATACTTGCTGATACCTTCTTTTGAAGCTTTGTAATTGTAATTACTTCCTAGTTGCTTTGTACGTTTTTATTTTCTTCCATAATTAGAACATAAGCTATCAGTGGACTAGAATATAAGCTCCCCAAAGACAAGGATATTGGTCTGTTTTGTTTACTGATAGATCGCAGGCACCTAAAACAATGTCAGGAACATAGGTGCTCAATAAATACTTGTGGTGACCGAACAAACAGGCAAAGATTATTTTTTCTTCTATTCATGAATCTCTCCAACATAAAGACACAGATATGAAACATTAAACATTCTGAAAAAAATGAAGATAGATACGCTTGTACTTTAGAAAATTCACAGAATTTTTTAAAATTAATAAAGCTATAATAGAATCAACTCACTGGCTACAAGAAATCATTTCGCTTCTTCATTACATACTCTCAGTGATTCAATGGATATATAGTGGCAGCTGATACACAGAAGATAAAGGCTTTAATTAAGACCTAGAGTTTGAAATCCCCTTCCTATGGTAAAGAACTGCTTAACTTTGTTCTCTTTTAAAACTCTGAATTAAGAAGACTCTAACGAAAAAACACTAATTTCTGGATTACTCAGATTTCAAGTTATATAAAATAACAGTACATAATTTTTCCAATACATAAATTTAAGAGAGCAACTTTATCTTTTTAACAAACAACTTGTTTCACCCTATACATAAGTACCTGGAAGGCTGAAAACAGGATTGTACCTTTCTCGAAAATATTTTAAAAGTACAATTTTTGAGCCAAGCACATTCAATAACTATTTTTGATAGTGATAATTTTACAAGTTAGCCTTCCCAAATAAGGAAACACATTAACTCTGCCCAGTATTACATTAACAACCTAAATGGGAAAAGAATTTGAAAAAGAACAGATACATGTATATGTCTAACTGAATCACTTTGCTGTACACCTGAAACTAACACATCGTTAATCAACTATACTCCAATGTAAAATATAAAGTTAAAAAATAAAAAAATTTTAATTTAAATTTAAAAAAATTCTGCCCCCCCAAAATTACCTGCTTTTTAGCTTATGTAATTTAATCAAAATAAAAAAATCCAGCTACCCTATATATAGGACTGTACAAAGAATACATCAACATGGTTAGGCATTCAGTGACAAAACAGAATTGTGAAGGGTCAATATTTTTTTCTATTCATTTTAAGCCATATACCTCTACACATATGAAAAGATAACAGTGATAATCAGAATGCATTAAAAAACATGGCTGATTACATAATCTCAGAGGTCTTAGCTACTATGCTGTTGCTATTTTTCAACTGTCCAACTATAGGACAATTGAATGATTAGAAAACTCTAATCTAAGTAAGTGAATTACATTGAGGGAGATTAGATTGTATAGTGGAATGAATGGGCTTTGGAGTCAGACTGGGGTTCATATCCCAAGTCTTTCACCTCCTACCTGTCTGATCACAGGCAAAATGTTTAACTTCTCTGAGACTCAGTTTATCTATAAAATGGGCATAATAATTTCTCCCTTGCAGAGTTATGATGAAGATTTTAAAAGATAATGTATCACTCCTTTGCTTAAATCCTCCAATGATTCATTATAACTTATAAAATAAATTTCAAACTCCTTCAAAAACTACATTCTTCCTTTCAGAGAAAGGAACCATGTTTTCTGATCTCAACATTTCTTAAAATATGCAAGCAGAAGTGTCCAATAGGTAGACAAAATATAGGCTTAAAGCAGGAACACAAAGAAGGGAAGACAACAGACAGGCAAAGTTCAGCATCATCAAGCATCCAGATCACAAATTTACTCAAAGACTGCTATCTTTGTAATTTGGATATACCAGTCTTTATTCCTCCTACCTAATATCACTGTCATGGGGTTACTTATTAATCCCTGCTTAACGGATATTTACGCAGTAATGAGCTAAAACAATTTTTCAAATACCCTAGGACAAGTAAACTCCTTACCACTCTCCTCCCTTAGCATATCACAAGTTTTCTACTATTACAAATATGGTGATTTCAGCTTCTGTTTTAAGTAGTCCATTAAATTGTTAACCTTTGCGTTTATCTCCTACTTCTGAAGTAATTCTTTATTATTGGCCGGACACTAAAATTTAGCACGTTCCAAGTGTAAGCTGGACTCTAGTTACTTACTTCCAGACTGAACCTTAACTCTCTTTCAGGTTTTTCTCCCACGTATTGATGCCACTGTTTCCTCCACCAGAGAGTAAGCTCCTCTAAAGGTAGCCACCAGGGAGTAAGCTCCTCTAAAGGTGGGAACCATATTACATCATCTATTCCCATAGCACTTAGCCTACCATCTCCAAAAAATCCATGCCACTTGCATATACACATATTCAATAACTTCTTTGTTTTGTCTTAATTCTCTATTTCCTAAAGTCAAATAACTAAAACTAATTTGTGGTCTATCCTAGCTACCATTTACTGAATACTTCATCACTGTATTTTTTCAATCTACAAAATATCATCATATTTTATCAACTCTAAAATATCATAGACAATTTTAGAGGTGTTAAAATGTGAAAAATAGTAAATAGTGACTATGAGGCGCCACTGATTAGAAGACACATTCCATTTTCAGAGATCTTAAAACACAAGGAAAAAATGTACAAGAGAGTGCTTATAAACTTTGTCCTACATTAATACTTGTTAAACAGGTTAGTTACCTGTTGCAATCCCCAGTAATTGGGGGAGAAATGGATCCAAAGCCAGCTGCTTTAACTACTTCCTCTCCATTAAGTAAAATATGTACATATGCAATATGTGTTGATATGCTCAGATTACTTGCAAAACTGTCTTGCATACATTTATTTCCCCAAACTTTTTATAAAAGAAGATAAAGTCCAAAAGTTCACTGACCACCTCCACGAAAAATTTCATAGTAATAACTAAAATCTAAAATTCATTTTGACACATTTTAGGCAAATAAATATGTCTGACTTTATTAATGGGAATGTTTTCTTCTCTCAAAATGGCACCACATACTGTAGTTTGTTGAGAATACAAAGAGATGAATTAAGTATTTTTCATAGACAAAATATATATTACAAATTAATACCAAAGAAATTTGCCAATATATGTACAATTAAACATTTAAAGACATATAATTTCCAAATGACTGTACATTTTCACCTAACAAGCAGATATATTGACTGATAAATTTTATAATCACACAATAATACAGTTTCAAGTGTTTAGGGTATTGAATTATATATATATTACATTAAATAACACAGAACTTGATTCCAGAATAAAAAGCACTGTATTTTATCCATAAATATTTGCTAGTAGGATAGAAAAGGGAACATGGCAATGTGACATTATATTCAACCTCAACCTAAGGATATCTTAGTAAGGGAGTGAATAAAGAAAAAGCAGACAGAGTGGTAATTAGGCCAGTAATAATTTGGTAATGAAAATTTATTTCAGGTAGTAGAGTTTTAGTTTTTTTTAAAGAATTGGTAGGAGTATTTAGAAAAGTCTAAACTTAGACTCTATCAAAATTGAGCCTCAACTATAAGAAAGAACAGACTAAATTCCATTTCTCTCCCTCCCTTCACCCTTCCTTCTGTGATAAATATCAACATTTCAAATTATTTTATGCAAGGAAAGAAGTATCACATCTGTAGAACACAAAATAGGAAGAAAGAAAGAAGTATGGGATTATGTTCAATAAATATATATATATATTTGCAGAAGTTATTATTATTATTATTTTTTTTTTTTTTTTTTTGTGGTATGCGGGCCTCCCTCTGTTGCGGCCTCTCCCGTTGCGGAGCACAGGCTCCGGACGCGCAGGCCCAGCGGCCATGGCTCACGGGCCCAGCCGCTCCGCGGCACGTGGGATCCTCCCAGACCGGGGCGCGAACCCGGTTCCCCTGCATCAGCAGGCGGACGCGCAACCACTGCGCCACCAGGGAAGCCCAGAAGTTATTATTAAATGTCATTTTCTTTTAAGAGTGAAAACAATTGGTAACCAAAGATTAAAAGGCTCAGAAATTTATATTCAACCCAAGATCTGGTTTTAACATGACTTAACTGAAATAGATTTGTAGATGAGATTTACTCAATACTTTGTACATCAGGTATTCTCAATTTGTTAAAAAAGTATACTATGAATTAAGAATTAATAATTGTATCAAAATTCTCATCTTACTTCTCCATTTCTTAACGTTGTGATGGTTCCTCTTGCTACACCCATTCTAAATAGTGTTTCTGTGGCCTGTGAATGTAAAAAAAAGCAAAAATATATCATCTGTAATCTGTATTCAACTGTACATCTCAACCCCCAAATGCAAAACATTCAACACTATTATATTTTTTAGGAACTTCTAGAGAAGCATCAATAAGGCACAATAAGCTCTACATTATACTCCAGAAATATCATTTTCAGAACATTTTAATGCTATAAAGAGCCCAAACTGAAATATTTCAAAAGTTATTTAGATCTGCTATTATCACTCAATGCCTACAGTTTCAAATTAGCATGCTTAAATAAGTTTAAAACTTAGTTTGGTTAACAAAGATTAAATAAAAATTTAGTACTTGAATTCAATTCAGAAATTATCATTTATTCTGATTTTTAGTTTCCATCTGATTTCAGTCCAAATCACTTGACTGGTACTGAAATACTAACAGAAGATGAAGTAATTCAGTGATGTCATATATTCAATAACACCTGAAAAGACTTAATGCTTTCTATACACTAACAATGAACAATCCTAAAAGGAACCTAAGAATTTTGTTTATAATAGCAGCAAAAAAAATTAAAATAAAAGACATAGGAATAAATTTAACCAAAGAAGCAAAAGGCTTGTTCATTGAAAACTATAAAACAGTGCTGAAAGAGATCTAAAAACATATAAATAAATGGAAAGACATCCTGTGTTCATGAAGTGGAAGATGTAATATTGTTAAGATGTCAATACTATCCAAAATGATCTATAGAGTCAATGCTATTCCTACCAAAATCCCAATGACTTCTTTACAGAAATAAAAAAATCCATCCTAAAATTCATATGGAACCCAAAAGACCCCAAATAGCCAAAATAATTTTGAAAAAGAGGAACAAAGTTGGAGGACTCACACCTTCTGATTTCAAAACTTACTTTAAAGCTACAGTAATCATAAAGATATGTCATAAAGACAGACATATAGGCCAATGAAATAGGAGAGAGCCTGAAATAAACCCTTGTATACGGTCTAATGATGTTCTATAAAGGTACCAAGACCATTCTGTGGAGAAAGGACAGTCTTCTTAACAAATGATGCTGGGAAAATACCTGCAAAAGTATGAAGCTGAACTCTTACCTTATACCACACACAAAAATTAACTCAAAAGAGATCAAAGACTAAATGTAAGAGTTAAAACTATAAAATTCTTAGAAGAAAACACATTGTTTTCCATTCATGATTCGGTGTCTGATGATGACCTGCTTCCTGGTTACTATAGATGATTTTACATGACTATCTTGTTTGTATCCTGACATGGCAGAGAACAAAGAGAAGCAAGCTCTCTCTGCACTCTTACAAGGGAACTAATCCCATGCATAAGGGCTCCTCGTCTAATCCTAACTACCTCCCAAAGGCCCCACCTCCTAATACCATAACACTGCGGGGAGAGGGTTTTGACATGAATTTTGGGGAACACAAATATTCAGTCCATAACAGGAGTATTCCAGTCAGAATGGGCAGTAAGTACAAAGACCAGTAGGTAGGATCATGTTTGGTATGTTCAAAGACAAGTAAGATGGCACGTGAGGCTGAAAGAAAAAGATTACATGAGAGTCTGATTGAGAAAAGAGAAGATGCAAGTTCCTCTGTTCAATATGTCTTTTATTTTTCAATCTGGTATAAGAGGAATGCATTTCCAACCTTTATTAATCGAAAATATAATTCAAAGTATGCTCTACTAAACAAATTTTTTAAGAATTAGTATATGAACAACAAAAAAAGAGAGAATTTAAATGTAAAAAGTGAATGCACATCTAAAGAAATGCAGAGTGAAGAAGGGATAAGAAACTAGAGGAAACTGTAAGGAAACTGATATATGTGTACAAAATCAGTGTGATCAGTGTAACATAAATAGCCGTGTAAACGTATTAATTTAGTTATAAGGAAGCAAATAACAGAAGAAGTAAGGAAAAAGTTACAAGTAGCTGCCTCTGGGTTGTGGGACTCAGGCAGTGGAAAAAGTACATAAGAGTACTACTCTTTTTCTACTAGTTTGCAGCATACTATTTGACGGTTTAAACTACTTGTAAATCCTTGATCAAAACTTTTTTTTTAACTTTTAAAGGAATAAGTAATCCCTAGTATCCAGTTTTGCAAAGAGGTCAAATACTTTACAATTTTAATAGAGTGGTGTATGTAAGAACATAGTTGAGGACTGAAGAAGAGAATATAAAGTCAGTGTTAAGAGTCAACTCTTTCAAAAAGTTTCACAATAAAAGTGAGGAATGAGACTGAGTTGTTGCCAGAAAGAGCAGAGTTGAGAGAAAATTGACAACAGGATATTTTGAGGATAAAAGACTTAGACAAGTTTTTAATGGCTTAGTAGAAGTAGTCAGTAAGATGGAAGAAGTTACAGACACAGGAAGGATAATGGATCCTGACTGAAGGGCATTCCTGCAGAAGACGGTTAAGAGCACACAGAGCAGTCTGTTAGCTATGTTACATGGGAGATGGTCCAGATATAGGTAAATGCTTTCCTTCCCTCTCCCTTTCCCTCTCTGAATTAGGAGACAGGATTAGAAAAAGGAGGGGCGTGGGGTTGGTGTTTGATATCTACATGCGGTTAAAAAATAAAAAAACTTTTAGGACAAACACTGCTAAATTTGTGATTGCAGCACAACATGAATATGATTCCAATGCATAACTCACAGAGAGTTAAAATAGGCCACTAATGGGGAGGAAGAAAGGTTATTCATATATGCAAACAAAAAACAAGCGGTAAATGAATGACTTTGCTATGACAGAATTTTACTACAGCATATACAACTAGATGTTGAAAGAATTATTTACAGAAATCTTTATTAAAGGAAAAGAATTTCTCACCACTGATACACTACATTTTTTTCTATTCTTAATGACAGGTACATTAAATTACATCTTCCATCTTCCTGTTTCTTTTTAAACCTTATTTAATCTAGTGATGTGATTAAGAGTCCTCAGCTAGGTCAGGTTAGTTACTGTATATATTTGAGGACCAAAAGGGAAAAGGCAGAGGCAACAAGCACTTGGGATGAAATACACAACTTCTCCTCTAAACCACATCAAACTACTTACTCTCTTGTGTCTCAAAAACCTGAGCCAGTTTGAAGATCTAATTCTTCTTCTGCACTTTCTCCAGTAGGAAAAGAATACCAAATTCAATCTTTTGTTTCCAACTAAATTGATTTATTTCATGAGCTCTTCCCAGCAACATGTTTAAGGACGTCTCATCCTAACAGCACTCTGTCAGTTCAGCTCAGCTTCCTTTGATTCTATAGGAAAGCACTGGAGTGAACAACATTCTTTTGACCTCTACTAAAGAGATTGCTTTTAATTTACTTGTTACCCAAACAACGACTAACAAGTATCCAAAACAATGAGATACAGGGCTAATTCTCAGCATTTGTAAATTTACCACCAGCAAATTCTTCATTGAAATTTTCCTCTCCTTGAGTTTTGATAACAACTAAAATGATTAATACTAAAAACATTCATTAAACATCTTCTGTCACTGGCAGGGAAAAAACCATATGTAGGTCCTCAGTTAAAAACAGGTTATCAAGGGCTTCCCTGGTGGCGCAGTGGTTGCGCGTCCGCCTGCCGAAAAACAGGTTATCAAGAGAGACTGCTTTTAAGTAGAGCGTTAGATAAAAGTGACTTAGGAGACATGAAATCTAGATGTAAGAAATGCAAAGTTCTGGACTGGATCCTCGTGTTTGTGTGTGCAAATCAAAAAAGAGCCAGAAGGATATACAATGAATTGACAACAGTACTAATCTCTGAGTGGTTTTCTTTATTTTCAAATGTTCCATCATGCACATATACTGTTTGGTAACAATAAAAAGAAAAGTAACAATTTTTGTAAACTAAAAGATAAAACAGATTTAAAACAGAATTTTGGAACAATGTAAAATGTTATAATGCAAGCAATACTACCTTGAGTAGCTCCCAAAGTGAAAATAATCAAAAGTCAATAGAGACTCATGTTATTACAGTTTAATGCTTTTTAATGCATTAAATCAACACAAAATAAGTAAAATTAACAAGAAATATATATTTAATAGACTTTACCTTGAAAAGCAGTATGATTATAAAAACTTTAAAGCATCATATTAAAGAAACACTTCATTGGGTTAATTTAACATGCAGTTTACAGATATAAATACAAAAGTTGTATTTAGCATATGTTTATTTCCTATTAGTCAAGCAACTAGAATTCTAGTTATCTTATTTCCACTATTTACTATCTGGGCAACCTCAGGCAGGTCATTTAAACTCTCTAAGCTCTGACCTCTGTAAAAAGGTGACAGCTAATATCAACCTGTTTTCCTGTGGTGGTCAATGCAGGTGTTAACGTATGTGAAAAGCTCTGTAAAGAGCTAGATAAACGTAAAATACTGAATCCGAGGTCTAGTTTAGGACTTCCTGAGATGAAAAGATGTTTCAGAAATACTAATTTTTATGTATTCCCAGCGCCTTGAAAAAAAATAACAATATAGCATAAAGATTAAGAATGCAGGTTTTAGAAACAGACTGTTTAGTTCAAATTCTAGCTTTGCCATTTGTAAGATGTGTGATCCAAACAAGCAACTTACTTCTTTGAGCTCATTAACAGAATAAGGATAACAATGGTATGGAACTCAAGGAAAAGTGTAAGTGCTCAATAAATGATAATTTTATTACTATTAATATCTCAAAGGAAACGCAGAATTCCAATTCTACCTTAAAAAGTGGTCATCAGATTGCAATTACAAATTACATCAGATGGCAATGAAAAAGGTACTATATAAAACAGTCAACCACAATTAGCACATTATGCCCTATGGCTATTTATTTATGCTAAAATTCTTGACAAGACAACCAGAAAAAAAGAAAACTTACATTATTTCAAGAAGATTAATTTAGCAAAAGTCTTCAGAAATCATATGCAATAGTCATTCCCCAGCTGTTTATCCTGGCCATAGAAGAAAAGAGATTTAAATACTGAGGCTTTTCAGCACCAGCTGCTTCCCTCTCTATGATGATAAAAATCCAAAGTAAAAAATAGAAAAACTGAGCATTAGCTATCTGCTTCTCACTAAAGAAGCACTGCATGTTACAAATCTAGTCATATACTTTCAAAATACACAAACGCATTAGCATAGCAACCGAGACCTTTGTGAGGTCCGCAAACCATTCTCACTCTCTTTCCTCCAGGCAGCTGCCTACAGGCCACCCCGTTCCAGCTCATTAATTACAATTCATAACTTCAGGGCCCATGCACTGCAGCAGCTACAGCACAGGGAGCAAAACCTCTGAGAGAAACTCTTTCTAGTCAGAAAACAGGGAAGAGGGTCCCAAGTGAACCAGAGAATGTGTAGGGAATTAATCCCTGGTTCGGGGGAAGGGTTCTGTCTTTTTTTTTCTCTTGACTCTGCCCCAAGGACAGGCCCCAATTATAAGATGAAGCAGCACCAGTGCAGGTAGTTAAAACTGGAAAATAAATTCTGTTTTTCTGGGCAAAAGCATATGGAAAGGGGACCTCTGTAGTACAAAGCATAAAGGAAGAATGCCCATTATTTTTTTCACTCTTTTCTCTATTCACTTTGTCCCAACGGCAGACCCTGAAGAGTGTGTGCAGCTGGGATAGCAGAGCAGGCAGCTACAACTCTGAGAGAAATCCTGTCTTTCTGGACAGAGGACCAGAAAGAGGAGACCCAATGAAGCACAGAATAAAGAGGCAATCCCTGAAAGGAAGAGCTGGAAAAGGAAATCTCTTAACTAAATCTGTGTTTGAACTGGCACAAATACAGAGCTCACCCCTCACCAGCATACGCATGCAACAGACCCAAGTAGCAAAGCGAAGGCTTTCAGGGCAAAACTACAATTAAAACTACCACCCAAGTCCCAGCAAGGCCCACGAGTGGCACACAGTCAGGACAGACACAAAGCAACATAGGAAAGGCAACTGACATTGGAGCTACTGCCCCACTAAAGACGAGACAGAAATTGCAGTCTGAATCTAACAGGGGACTGCTTACTACTAAAGAAAAAAATAATGATAAATAAATAAATAATAATAAATGTTTAAAAGATCAACACTCTTCAGAGGAGTTTAACAGGATCCAGAGTCTCACAACCTGACATTCAAAATGTCAAGGACCAATCCAAAATTACTCAACCTGAAAAGAACAAAAAATCGTTACCACATCTCAAAGAAAAGACAATCAGATATTGAAATTACCAGACAGAGCCTGTAAAGGAGCTATTATAATTCCATGAGGTAAGGTTAAACACACTTGCAATGGATGGAAAGAGAAGTTCTCAGCAGAGAAACAGAAACTTTAAAAAGTGGAACCTCTGGAACTGAAAAATACAATAAGAGAAATAAAAAATTCAGTAGACGGGGGCTCAACAGCAGAATGAAGAGAAAAGAGAAAAGAATCAGTGAACTTGATGATAAATAAATAAAGATTATCCAGTCTACAGAAGAGAGAGGAAAAAAGATTGAAAACAGAAACTGAGCAGAACCCCACAGAATTGAAGGAGAATAGCAAAAGATCTAGCATTTGGATTATCAGAAACCTAGAAAGAGAGGAAAAACATATTGATATATGTTTCTCTATATATTGATATAGAGAAAATATATGAAGAATAGCTAAAGACTTCTGAAATTTGGTGAGACAAACATTTACAGATTTAAGCACAATGAACTTCAAGTAAGATATGCACAAAGAAAACCATACCTAGACATATCATAAACAAAAATGCTGAAATCCAAATATAAAGAAAGGATCTTGAAAGTAGCCAAAAAATATATATATATGTATATGTTATATAGTGGAACAACTATTAAAATGATTATGGATTTCCCATCAGAAACCATCAGAAACCATGGAAGCAAGAGGAGAAAATATCTTTTAAGGTTTTGAACTATAAACCCAGAATTCCATATCCAGCAAAAATATCCTTCAGGAATGAAGGCACAGTAAAGACATTCTCATGTAAAAGAGACTAAGAATCTGTCACCAGCAGAAATGCTTTAAGGAAATGCTAAAGAAGTTTCCAGAGGCTGAAGAGAAATAATCCTAGAAACAGATCCACACTGTATGTTCAATTGATTTTCTACAGAAGTATCAAGGTACATGGGAAAAGACTAGTCTTTTCAACCAATGGAGCTTTAACAATTGAATTTCTGTATCGAAATATATGAACTTCGACCTACACCTCACTCCATACACAAAAACTAACTTAAAATGGAACGCAGACTTAAATGCTGGTGCTCAAACCATAAAACTTATGCAAAAAAACACTGGAAAGAAACACTTTATAATTTGATTTAGGCAAATATATGATACACGTGGGGGGGGGAGAATAAAACATTGAAGAAGAAATTCATTATGACAGTTACTATCCAAAGATGGCCACACTAATTTATATCCTATCCCACATGTACTTCTTAAAATGTGACACTGACTCTCCTCCATATGTCATATATTCCATGCCCTTGAACCTGGGACCTTTGAAACTACCTTGGTAACTGTAACTTAAACGTACTGAGGCAGAAATGATGCTCATTTTTTTTTTTTGATTGATTTTTAAGGCTAAATCATAATGGGCAAAATGGCTTCTGCCTGGTGTTCTCACTTCGTCTGGACATGCGCCTTTGGAGCTCTGAGCTACCAAGTAAGAAGTCCAACTACCTTTAAAAGGTAATTTTTACATAGTTTTTCACCATGCTAGAAAAACTATGTAAAAAGAGAGAGAGATGCCCCAGCTATTCCAACAGACAGCTATTCAACTACTCTGAGCCAAGGTGCCATTCATGTGAGTGAGTCTTCAGATGATTCCAGCCTTTAGCTTTCAAGATGTACCAGCCAATGTCAAGCAAAAGTCATAGGCTATTCCAGGCAAGCCCTTCCCAAACTGCAGATTCATGCAAAGTAAATACTATTGTTATTTTTAGCCACTAAATTTTGAGTAGTTTGTTACACAGCATCAGATAACTATACAATGATAAAAATGTGTCTTTAATAAAAATTAAAGGCCTTTTGCTCTTGACTCAACTGAGAAAATGAAAAAGCAAACCCCAGACTCACAGAAACTATCTGCAAAAATACATCTGACAAAGCACTTGCATTCAGAATATATAAATAATTCTTACAACTCAAAAATAAGACATATAACCAAATTAAAATGAGCAAAATATGTCAACAGACCCTTCAATCCAAAGAAAAAAGATATGTACACACATACATATAGTATATTCATATGTAATATGTATGCATGCACATGTGTGTGTATATTGTATATGTACATATACACTCATAAACACACAACATACATATACATGAATGGGCAAAAAGTCAACAAAATGATGTTCAACATCATTAACTTTTATGGAAATGCAAATTAAAACCACAATTAGATACTACTATACATGCACAAGAATGGCTAAAAATACTAGAAAGAATAACAACAGCAAGTGATAGTGGGAATATGGAGCTACTAGAACTCTCTCATACGTTGCTGGTGCGAACACAAAATGGTACAGTCACTTTGGAAAACAGCTGGTCAGTTTTCTATGAAGTTAAACATAAACTTACCATAAGACCCACCAATTCTATCCCTAGGTAGCTACCAAAGAGAAATGAAAACATATGTCCATTTGTATGAATTGTAGAAAAGCCGAAATTACAGTGACAGAGAGCATATCAGTGACTGCTTGGGACCCGAGAGATATGGGGGGAGGGAACTGACTGCAAAGGAAAAAGTGAGACTTTTTTAGGGAAGAAATTCTGTTTGATTATGGTCATAGTCACATAACTATAAACATCTGTCAAAACTCATCAAACTGTACACTTAAAACAGGTGATAATCATTAAATATAAAGCTGTTTAAAAAAAAATGCACACCTGTCCCTCTCCCCAGAGCAGTTCCCAACTAACTGGTAACTTAATCATCACCAACCATTAGGAAAAACCTGGGTACTACTCTAATGACAAATTTTATAGGAAGAATACATACATGCTTTAGACAGAGATTTCATCTTAAATTCATATAAACTGGGGGCACAGGTAGAGGTTGACCAAAGCAGAAGAAAATTAGCAATAACACTAAAGCCAACAATAAATGCAAGAGATGAATAATCTAGGAAAGATACAGTCTGTATGTCACACTCAGAGAAAGACTTAGGGATCCAAGAAGAGTAAATTGTTATGAAAACTCCACATTCCATACAAAATTCTACATTATCACCATTTAGGAACCACTGCCTTATTATACACTTAACTTGATAAATACGGAAAATAAGTACTATATATAAAACTAAGCAACTGGCAAACAAAAATCACCAATCTCACCTTCACTTGCAGATGAATGTTCTTGTACCTGTGTTTTCCATCCACTATTTGCCCAAGCAGAAACTTGAGGCATCCGTGAATCTTTCTTTTCTCTCTACAACCTATAATACTTGTTATAAGTAATATTTATTATAGCATTTTACTTATAATACTTATTAGAGTAATTACCTATTTATCTAAAATCCTCACTAGACTATAGGCTATATTTCACTCATCATTATACCCCTAGCACCTAACGCCTCAGAAACACTTAATTGTTGCAGAATGCAAGAATTAAGAGCTAATGAATAAGTAGTTATTTGGACTATGTCAAGTAAGCACTTATTTATTGATAGTATGGGGGGGTATGTGCTTTACCAAGGTGTGAACAAATATGTCCCAAACTATATTATAACAATTTCAGATGCTGAATGTATAACTCATTAACCTTTCACGTTAATGAAATCAACTTGATCTTTTTAGACATCACAAATATCATAATCTGTTTTCATTCACTACACAGGAAATATGCATTACATATGGAGACAATGGACGTTAGCAATGGTTTTAAGGTTACAAAGAATGTTACTTCTGTTTATAGATGTGGGTTGGTTTAAGTTATCCAGAAATTTAAACAATAAGCAGATGGTTTGTTTCCAAATTGATAGCAGTCATCCGGCTCTAAAGAAGAGTGTACTTTTGTAAATACATGTTCTGTCATGTTCTATCCAATGTGACATGATGAAATAACGTACTATGTTATGCTCTGCTTTTCCTCTTTGAACACAATAAAACTTAAGAAAAGCATGGATATTTTCCCCCCACAATGTTATCTTCTTAGACTTAGTCAAAACAAACTAAGAAAGGATAACAACAAACAAAAATAAACCCACAAATGCTAAGACTTAGAGGTAGGTTTCAATTCTGTTTCAAAACAAAATAAGAGTTGGTCACTCAAAGTTTTCTCAATCATTAAATGGTGATAATATTAAATATAATAATTGAGAGTATTTAACTTAAAATTTGAGAGTGGGGAATACAGAATTATATCTAAATTTGATTTTTTAATTCCATTAGCATATAAAATATTTTTAAGTAGGCAAGATTAGCATATGTAATAATCATTAGATGATTATACAACATTCCTCCCCCTTCCTTCAATTCCCTCCTCTATTCTAACAAGATGCTGATTTTGTTTAGGTAATCTACCTTCTTTAACAAGGCTATTAACTAAATCAGTAATGTCAATCCCATTCCTCTTGCCAGTGATTTTTTTTAGATACAGGCATATTATATCAGAGATAAAGAAGGCAATTTCATAATAATAAAGAAGTTAATTCATCAAGAGGACATAATAAACTTAAATGTTTACAGATCTAAAAACAGATATTAAAAGCATATGAGTCAAAAATTGATACAACTGGGACTTCCCTGGTGGCGTAGTGGTTAAGCTTCTGCCTGCCAATGCAGGTGACATGGGTTCGGTCCCTGGTCCGGGAAGATCCCACATGCCATGGAGCAACTAAGCCCGTGCGCCACAATTACCGAGTCTGTGCTCTAGAGCCCGCGAGCCACAACTACTGAGCCCGTGAGCCACAACTACTGAAGCCCACGCACCTAGAGCCCATGCTCCATAACAAAAGAAGCCACCACAATGAGAAGCCTGCACACCACAACGAAGAGTAGCCCCTGCTTGCTGCAACTAGAGAAAGCCTGAGCGCAGCAACGAAGACCCAACGCAGCCAAAAAGTAAGTTAATTAATTAATTTTTTTTAAAAAATCAAGCAGTGTAATTCACCATACTAAACTAAAAAAGAAAACTACACGATCATCTCTAGAGATATGGAAAAAACATCTGATATAAACATCTATTCCTGATAATAAAAACTAGAAATAGAAAGGGACGAGCTCAAATGAAAAAGGGCATCTACAAAAAAATCAACTACTGAAGCCCACGCACCTAGAGCCCATGCTCCATAACAAAAGAAGCCACCACAATGAGAAGCCTGCACACCACAACGAAGAGTAGCCCCTGCTTGCTGCAACTAGAGAAAGCCTGAGCGCAGCAACGAAGACCCAACGCAGCCAAAAAGTAAGTTAATTAATTAATTTTTTTTAAAAAATCAAGCAGTGTAATTCACCATACTAAACTAAAAAAGAAAACTACACGATCATCTCTAGAGATATGGAAAAAACATCTGATATAAACATCTATTCCTGATAATAAAAACTAGGAATAGAAAGGGACGAGCTCAAATGAAAAAGGGCATCTACAAAAAATCTATAGCTAACATATTTAAGGGTGAAAAGATTGAATACATTCCCCCTAAGATCAGGAATAAAGCAAGATGTCAGCTCGATTTCTATTCAATATTATAGTGGAAGTCCTAGCCACTGTAATAACACAAGGAAAAGAAGTAAAAGGGATCCAGATTACAAAGGAAGAAGTAAAATTTTCTTTATTTCTCCATATGACATTCTAATAATAGCTAAAAACCCAATAAACAACTTTTCCATTTTAGAAAAGGTAAAACTATAAAGACAGTGAAAAGATCAGTGGTTGCAAGGGACTAATGAATAGGTAATTCACAGGGGATTTTCAGGGCAGTGAAACTATTCTACATGATACTGTAATCATGGATATATGACGTTATGCATTTGTCAAAACCCACAGAACTGTACAACAGAAAGAGTGTACCCTAGGGTAAACTATGGGTTCTAGTTAAAAATAACGTATCAATATAGGCTCATCAACTGTAATAAATGTGCCACACTAATGAGATGTTAATAATAGGGGAAAAGGGAAGGGGAGAATGTGGGAACTATCTGTACTCTGTGTTCAATTTTTCTATAAACCTAAAACTGCTCTGAAAATTAAGTCTAGTTTTAAAAAGTATATAGGTACAAACTAAAATGAAAATGAAAGGTCATATACCAAGGTAAAAAATAAAAGAAAAAACTCTTTAATAAAACTAAATTAGAAATAGCACCTTTTTTACAACCAAATTAATTTAATAAAAAACAAAATATGAGTGAAGTTAGATGACAATGTGAATTTAAACTCATTTAAAACATCTAACAGTTACTCATTCCACACTAGACTATTAAGAGTCATTAACAACGACTATAATAGCCAGATATGCAGTCCAATCTCTACAGGCCATGAAAAGGACAGAAAGGAAAGAAGGAGCAAAAACAGAAGGAGGAATTGCAAATATGGAAGCCCATTCCCTTTCCATGATGTCAGGATTTCAGTCAGATGATTTCCAAAATATCAGTAGAACATTAAAGAGTTATGTCCTAACATCCAATCTGTTCATCTAAGTCTTCCCAGAAAAAATTAGAAATAGAAACTGTATGTCCTTTACCACCATCACTACCATCATTATCATGAAATTTATTGACAAACATAAAAGCAAAAGGTCAATGAACCGAAAATCGTAGAGTAGTAGGATTTAAATAGCCTGAGTTCTTGATGACATCACTGAATCCTGGAACTGCTACTCTCGAGACTCCTTGTAATTTATTTTATTTTTATTTTTTTTTTATTTTTATTTTTTATTTATTTTTTATTTATTTTTTTGTGGTATGCGGGCCTCCCTCTGTCGCGGCCTCTCCCATTGCGGAGCACAGGCTCCGGACGCGCAGGCTCAGCGGCCATGGCTCACGGGCCCAGCCGCTCCGCGGCATGTGGGATCCTCCCAGACCGGGGCACGAACCCGGTTCCCCTGCATCGGCAGGCGGACGCGCAACCACTGCGCCACCAGGGAAGCCCCTTGTAATTTATTTTAAAAATAAATGTACTTATACTTTAAGTCACTTGCAGTTGGGTATCCAGCTAATTGCATCCAAATAAATCTATAAGCCTAGTGAAGAACTTGCCTCAGAATTTGTTAAAATGAAATCTTATCTCGGAGTGAAACTTTGGATTTATTTATCAATCCTTAAATATTCTGAGTTCTAGATGTCTGGAAAATTATAAAATAATTTCCTAAATATTTATATTTTATAAATTTGGGGCTTATTTTTATCAAAGAAAAAATGTTAACAGTTTTATATTATTTGTGACAGGAAGAATAAGGAACATGTTTAACAAAAAATAAACTGTGTTGATAATACAAACCTTGCTGTTCCTTTCATCTATAGCTATACCACTAATAAGTTTTTTAAAAGGAAAGTAGAGGTTACAAATCATAAAATCAGAAAGTGAGAAGATACGAAAACCCCAAAAACTCAGCGTTAAGCCAGAACTCTAAGAAGAATAAACCTAAAGCTACTTAATTTCCAAACAGGAAACTGCACGGGCATTTGGAAGAAATAATTCACTGAAGTTTCTTAGAACCAACCTGAAGTTCCCATGCCACACAGTATTCCAGTATATGAATACTATACAACTTGCTCATCTATTTAACTGCCGGTGGATCCGTGAGTTGAATTGAGTTTTTATCATTATGAACATGCTGTTCAAATTATTCTTGTTGGTTTCTCCTGTTATACATGAGAAAAAAAAATTCTCTAGTACATACTTAAAGAACGGATTGACGAGGTGTAGGATGTGTGTATATTCAAATTTATTAAAAAGTACCAAATTGTCTTCTAAACTGACTGTACTAATTCACACTCCTACCAGCCACGGATAACAGTTATTATTTCTAGCAATATTTTTCTCAAGGTTAACAAAAGAAAGTTCATCAAGTATCCTGTAAGAATCTAACGAAACTCTGGAATGAAATTATTCATTTCTTCATGTACTGACTACCTATATAATGGTACCATACATGTGGTAGGAACTCAGTAATCAAAAGCATTTCCTTAGCCTTCTCCTAGTAGCAAAATCATAGACATTTGCTCTGCTAAAGATTCTCTTATTACAAGTAATAGAAACCTACAAAAAAAAAAAGTACGTATTAAGTTGAAACAGCTGGAGCAAAGATCTAGCGTCAGAGGAGTAGAAGGTTTGAAGGAAATACGTGTACACACATATACACACACACACATGCACAACTAAGACTTGGGAAAAAAGGTGCTGTCAAAGTGTTTAGGGGCTATAGTTTTGTTTTGTTTCCAGCTCTAATGTTCTTAACAGGAAATTATAAAAGGTTAGAAGACAGGAGTTGTACTATACTCTACAACTATATCTCCAGCAATTTCTCTCTTAACTATGTAACCGACTCAGAGAATAACTGGGACTAGACACAATAAAGCCAAAGTAAGACTCTAGAACCAGCATGATCAGATAGTCGGAGAACTTACTTATCTGCCTATTTGGATTTAACAGATGTTGAAAGTCCCTCTCACCTCCAAAACAGACCTTCATTTCCTCTCACAGTGCCTAAAACCACATTTGCATTATTGAATTTTGTTGGATATTCAGGGTTTTTCATTCATTAACAAATATTTGCATTGAGCTGCAAATATCTCTGGACACAGGAAACGTATGAAAAATTAGCTGACAAGGATAGGCACCTGAAGTAAAACAGAAATAGGAACGGAGATGCTGAAAAAGAAGCTGGGATAGTACCAAACAAAAATTTTGCCTATTTTCGCCATTTTACTGATATCTGGCCCCCAAATTACGGCTGTCTTTAAATTGACTGGAAATTTCATCTACTGAAGACCAATATCCTAAATTGGCATAAACTTTTGTTTGGGTTTATTTATTGTTATAACTTTCCAGTATGTTCTACCAAATTACACTTATTTCTAACTACATTAAGAGTACAATCAGGGGCTTCCCTGATGGCGCAGTGGTTAAGAATCTGCCTGACAATGCAGGCGACATGGGTTCGAGCCCTGGTCTGGGAAGATCCCACATGCCGCGGAGCAACTAAGCCATTAAGAATCTGCCTGACAATGCAGGCGACATGGGTTCGAGCCCTGGTCTGGGAAGATCCCACATGCCGCGGAGAAACTAAGCCAGTGCGCCACAACTACTGAGCCTGTGATCTAGAGCCCGCGAGCCACAACTACTGAGCCCGCACACCACAACTACTGAAGCCCACGCACCTAGAGCCCATGCTCCATAACAAGAGAAGCCACCGTAATGAGAAGCCTGCACACCACTACGAAGAGTAGCCCCTGCCCACTGCAACTAGAGATAGCCTGTGAGCTGCAACGAAGACCCAACGCAGCCAAAAATAAATAAATAAAAATATAAATAAATAAATAAATAAACGTCGGTGCTTACATTAAAAAAAAAAAGAGTACAATCATACAAGCTCGATTCCACACCTAACTTAAAATGAGAGAAAGAATTAGGGATAAAAACGGAGAAGCTCATAAAAAGAAAAAGTGACGTTTCAGATTCTGAAATGCTAGCGCTGCAGAACCTGAAGGCCATGAGTCTTGATTAGTCCCCAGAAAAGCCTGCTTATGGAGACTGTGTGGCCGGCACCCGTGGAGCAAGTAACTTGGCATGAAAGGAACCTTTAGTATTTTGTATTAATTGAAGTCAGACATTTAAGAATCTGGCACTTCAATTGGTCAGTTCACACCAATTGAACACAATGCTAAACATTATCCTTAGACACCAAACAAATATTTAATGACCTATAAACAGTACCTCAATATTGAATTCTTTGTCTTATTTAAGTCGAAAGGAACCAGATTACCTTGTTATGGTTTTAACAAAGTAAACAGGAGTTGGAAAAAAACCAAAATTACTCAATCAATGTTGCTCTCTACCAGGCTCAGGCTGTTAACAAATATATCGTAAATGAACTTAGCCCTTTTTATCTACACTTGTATATGTGTTTTTAAAAAGAATATAATAGATCCCAATTCTTAATCATTCCCCCTAAATCCACAATTTCTCATTATTTCCTGTACTAGTTTGCCTCTGCTGTTGACTTTTATTTCCATCACAGATTACTCTAATAGGAATTCAGAATCGAAACATAAATTTTATAAACACATACAGTATATATGCCTACTTAATAATCAAAACCAGCCTTCTTTAAATGTAATGTTTCCTTTCTAGTACTTCGAAATATGCATATACTTCATAGGGTCTTTATTTTATTAGCAATTTTTAACACCAAAAATGGAAACCATGTCTTTTTAAAAACATCAGATTCATAATGGTACAATCAGTAAGTCCCGTTCTCCCACAAGTGTTTACATATACAAATAGTGTGCTATATGAATTAAAAAAATAGTACTTGTAAATCTATATACTGTTAGCAAGGACTAAATTTCCTTCTCAAAAAAAACTTAAAAAAAAAAGCAGAAGAATACAGTACACTAAATTTTTTGCTAGAAAGTTAAACAATGTAATTGCTTTAATTATGGTCATTTACACTATCATTTTTAATGAAAGGATGAATAATTTTAACTGTTAAATAAAATACTTTAAAATATCTGATGAAAGTGAAATAAAATTTAAGAAAAAAATTTTATACTATTATCTATGTAAAAATATCCATTTATGTGCATAGGCACAATAGTCCAGACTTCTAAAGAGACTGCTATAAAAATTAAGTTTCAAGAACCTACTAATAAAGATGTGAATTATAATTATTTTTTCAAAATAATTAATAAAGATTTATATTGATCCTGGGAATTAAAATGCTCTATATGTGCATACCACTTTAACAAATCACTTGCATAAATATGTTCTAAGATAATTTCTAACTCTAATTAAAAAAAGATTAATTAATTAATTAATTAAATGGTTACATTTCATCTGGACAAGGGATTTTAACCTGTTTTGCATCATGACCCTTAAGATGTTTGACTTAACACTCCCATGGGTGTTCCCAAGATTATGGGTAATTAATGTTATGCTAGCTTAATTCATCCCTTTGTTTCACTCAAAAAGCTGTATCAGGATGCAATTCAGGGAAAGTTATGCTACTAAAGAGATAATTATAATATTTTCACTAGTACAAGTAAAAATTTACTGGAGCATGCCTCAGCAGATTTTAGTACAATATTTTTCTTCATACAATTGCTGAAAGCAACTGATATAAGAGAAGGGGGGGTGGCAATGAGAGAGAAGGTATACTGATTACAAATTTTGCTTTGGTAAAAGAATAAAACAAATTAGTATAAATTTTAGCGGCTAACCAAAATTTGTCTATCTACATGACATTTAAATTTTCTAGAGCTCTTATAATCCTCTACAATAGCCTGAGAACTGGCCCCAAGGCTTCCAATACTGCTGCCCATCTCCCCTACAATTATTTCTTCCCAAATCAGCTAGAGTAACCATTTGAAAAGGCAGATCATATCCTATCACTCTTTTGTTTAAAAGTCTCCAAAGGTTTTTCTTAACATATACACACTACAATATATAAAATAAGAAAACAAGGGCCTACTATATAGCACAGGGAATTATACTCAGTATCTTGTAATAACCTATAACGGAAAAGAATCTGAAAAAGAATATATATACATATGTATGTATAACTGAATCACTTTGCTGTATACTTGAAACTAACACAACATTGTAAATTAACTACACTTCAATAAAAAAATGTATAAAAAAGAATTTTTTTAAAGTCACCAATGATTTTCTATTAAATGTAAAATAAAATCTAAGCTCCTTACTATGGCGACAATGTCCTAAATATGAACTGTCTTCTATTTTTCCAACCTCATTTTATACCATTCTGTCCACCTATAACAGTCTTCTTGGCTGTTGCCAAACCAAATGCACCAAGCTTGCTCCCAACTAGGGGTCTAATTTACTCACTGTCCCCTCTCCCTGAACACTCTTCCCCAAGATCTTCTCAAGCTCTGGATCATTAGAATACAGCTATGACTAAAATAAAATCTCTGCTCTGGAAGAGCTTATCAGTGTAATGCCAGAGAAATGCAAGAGAAGGGAGAAAGGAGAAAAGCAAGTGAGGGAAGGGAGGGACACCATACTACAGAGTCACAAACTAAGTGCCATGGGACAACAGAGGAGAATATAACCTACTCTGGAGGAAAGATTTCTAAATTCGGATTTGTCACTGTCTTAGGTATATGACCAGGAAATAACAATGACACACACCAAGTATTAAGTGGGGACTATTCCATTTGACCCTCTGCACCACACAGAAGCCCCACGAATGTCTATGATACAACAGATGTCATTGACAAAATTCAGAATGCTTTTTAATTCATGAAGAATACTCCAGAGGTTACATTTGGGCTATGCCCCCCTCCTTCACTGTCCCCCAACCCTTTTATGGTTGTTTGATCTGGGATCAGATACACTACATCCGAAGTAGGTCAATCAAATTAGGGTAAAGGCAAAGGAGAAGAGAGTGGGGTGGAAATATTAGAGCTGAGTCACTTTAATGATAGCATCATATTTTTAAAAAGGTGCTACTGCTGGGTTCCCCACAGCTGCCCTGGTTCCAGTCTTTCCTGAGACTTGATGGTTTAGTATGTCCTTCAATTCTGTGAGCGATCTCAACCTCCTTCCCTTAATCCCAATTTTTGTCTTAAGCTCACCAAATTGGTTTCTTTTATATAAAACCCAAGCAACTGTGAAACATTTGGAATATGCAATCATCCTAGTGAAAAGCTAAAACAGAGATTAAGGGTTATGGCTCTATTCCAAGTAGTGTGAAGTTACTACATATCTAAAGAACTACAGTGATAGAGTAGGAAGAGAAAAACATTAGTGTCACTCACTTTCAGCTGCAGATTCAAGTCCAGATTCACTGTTTGCTACCTACGGGATGTGAGCTTGAACGCGTAATTTAATGTTCTCTGTCTCCTAAACTACTGATGGCAGCCCTCATAGGGCTGTTTGAAGATTAAGCAAAATAACACATGTCAAGACACTCAGCAAAATGTCTGGAAGACAGTAGGGGCTCAATAAATGTTAATTCTCACCTTGTTTCCCAATAAGGATAAGACGTTTAATCAGAGAGTAAATGAAAAGCCAACTCTGGCTAGGGCAGGGGTTAGCAAATACAGACATGGGTCAAATCCACCCCACCACCTGTTTTGGATGGCCCACAAGCTAGGAATGGATTTTACATTTTTAAATAGAGTTGTACATTGAACACTGTGTGTGGCTCCAAACCCCCCACAAAACAATATGTTGAAATCACAATCGCTGGTACCTGTGAATGTGACCTTATTTTGAGATAGGGCCTTTGCAGATGCAATCAAGGTGAAGTCATATCGGATTAGGGTGAGCCCTAAACCCAATGACTGGTATGACTGGCCTAAGAAGGCCATGTGGCGATGGAGGCAGAGATTGGAATAATGCAGCTAAAAGCCAAGGAATGTCAAGGATTACCAGGAGCCACCTGAAACTGGAAGAGGTAAGGAAGGATTCTTCCCTAGAGACTTCAGAGGGAGCATGGCTCTGCCGACACCTTAATTTCAGGTTTCTAGTCTCCAGAACTGTGTGAAAATATATTTCTGTTGTCTTAAGCCACCCAGTTTGTGGTAATTTGTTATGGCAGCCCTAGGAAACTAATACAAACAGGTTTTCTTTTTAATCAAAAGAATAGCATTTCCCAACATGTGAAAATTGTATAAAATTAGAATTTCATACACAGCCACACTCATTTACTGTGCACAGCCATGCTCATTTGTTTACATCTTTTCTATGTCTGTCCTACAATGGCAAAGTTGAATAGTTACCACAGAGACCATATCGCCCTCAAAACTGGAAATAGTTACTATCTGGCTCTATATAGAAAAAGTTTGACTATCCCTGGCCTTAAGCATTAGTGCCAAAGACATGAATAGGAGAGTTCTAAAATGGACCTGTGCCAGTAAGAGATGACCAAGTACTAGCTGGAGAGGTTAAAAACCTAAAGGAACAAACAAACACAAGACCTAGGAATTTTTATCATGGGAAAATGGTTTAAAGTTTTAAAATAAATCAGGATTTGGAAAAAAAAACAAACTAGCAAATCACAAACATGCTAGTCAAGAATAGTCTGACATGTCTTATTCTGTGAAATAAGTTAGATGACATTAGTCATTGTTATGGAGAAGCTGGGCACAGTAGAAGGACGTGGAATAAGATTACTAATTTGCATTACTGTGTATCATTTAAGATAGGCACAAAACATCTAGTAGAGGTCTCCTGAAAATAGTATCAAATGGAAATGAAAAAATGATTTTAAAAAAATCAGACAGATAAACACATCCTAGTCTTCTCTTCCCAGTCTAAATGCCAATTCTAAGCAATTAAAACTCTCTATTGACTAAACATTATAAAAATCTCCCAACTGGCCACATTATAAATCTATCCCTACTATAATCCATCCTTAAGAGTACTTTCCTTATCATTGTCCTAAAATGCAAATTTTGATCATGCTATGGAACAACTGTAGTTAATTTTTTAATAAGATACTATTTAAATTCCTACACTCAGGATATAACATCCCTCACAATAAGACCCAAACCCCCATCCAGTCCCGTTTCATACCACTCCT
This sequence comes from Physeter macrocephalus, assembly GCF_002837175.3. Lineage (NCBI taxonomy): Eukaryota > Metazoa > Chordata > Mammalia > Artiodactyla > Physeteridae > Physeter > Physeter macrocephalus. Next base: position 46,047,812 of record NC_041229.1, read on the forward strand.
CAATATTCCAGAAGCTTCTCCTATATTTAACTTTGTTATATACACCTATAACACCCTAGGTTTCCCTCTTTGTAACACCAACTATGATTTTAATTACTTGTTTATTCTGCCACACTACACTGAATTTTATGATAGAAGCATGTCTGTCAGGTTCACTATGATATATGATGTGATATGATAATGATATACACAGCACTGAACACAATGCACATAGGTGCGCAATAAGTGTAAGCTGAATAAAGAATGAATAAATCGACAAGGATGACTAACTATGCCAGGACTCAGGACTCCATATTTTTGCACATAATGCTCCCTCTCTGCCTTGTTTACCTATCTGGAGAATTACCTTTGCCTTGTTTACCTATCTGGAAAAATCTGTACTTATCCTTCACATGCAGCCTCCTCAGTAAAACCTTCCCTTACATTTCCCTGCAAACTGTTCTTTCCTCCACATCGCTAAAATAATATGTACCATATCATAATATATCTATTTACTGGTACTTAGGCTTCATTAAACCTTGAGTTTCTCAAGGACAAGAACCATGTTTTATTCAGTATTGTTTTCTCCAGCACTTAGCTCAATGTATGGAGCATGTGAAGAAGAAAAATGTATTTGCTGACTACAGAAATTAAAATCATTTCATAAATTTAAGACAACAAAGTTCTAAATCATAGAACAGTGTACATTTAAGTATTTTCTTCATTACAAGTTAATTTGTTTTAATAATTTATTGAACAGTGCTTTAAACAATTGTGATTGCATATTTTAGTTTAAATAAAATTTGTAAATTAATGAAATTTCATGTTATAAATTATTATAGCAATAATACAACCCACTATAAGACTCAAAATATTTAGAATAAAACCTAAAATTCTTTTTTCACCAACATTTCCGTTTAGAGATATTAACAATAATTAAGCCATCAAGCATTTTCAAATAATCCTTTCTCTACACATTTATGTATGTACATATGAATATATATGCTATGTTTGAACACATGATATAAATGTTAACAAATATTAATCATAAATTATACCAATCCTATTGAGATAGTTCAACTTAAACGCATCCAAAATAAATGTCACAACTTAATTGCAATTTTCTAATATCTAGAATCAGTTAAGTTCAGGAAAGTTTGTAGAAGGCCACCCAGTAATAAACACAAAATAAATTGTGTCTGCTGTCCTGTTAGTGATAATTTTTTATTGCTAACTCAGTTTCAGATGTCACAGTAATGACTTCCATATTCTGATTAAAATGCAAATTGAAGCCATATGTTAGAAAAGCATAGGCTTTCAATGTCACTGTTTTCTGACTTTAAGCACAATAAAAGTATGTTTATAAAGGCTAACAATTACCCAGATGAATTCTGTTGATTCTAGATGTAGAAAATATGGAATTTTACATTGCAAACTATGTCAATACACGAAGCTGTAGCACACCAATTAACAGCTATGGTCATATATATACACACATATATACGTATATATGTATGTATATGTAATTGGTGGGGGGGTGAAAATTATAAAACAATATGAAACTTGACTAATCTTAAAACAGAATGAATCTTAATTGGTCTGATTTTCTTCAAAAGTGAAAACTGAAAAGTGATTTTATAAACCTGTTTTTAATCTTCAGATTTGCTAAAGTAACTAAAATTAACCTATATTCTTAGAAAAATGAAAAGTAAACAATAGACTGATATTTTTGTTTTATTTTGCCTATGCATTAAATAAACCAAATTCTACATAAATCAATTTAATGTTTAATGGATTTCTAAGACTATGCTACAGGTTTCCCAAAGATCTTCTTAGACTGAGATTCAAAAATGACCAGCCCAATAATTAATTTAAATATTACAGGTTTTGCTCTTTTTCATTTTCATTTGTGACATTAAACTAAAATTGCTGTGTGCATAAAACTTTCTTTTGTTTTGAAAGGAAACTTTTGAAGTTATAAGAAAACTTCTCTTATAAACAGCACTCCCAAAAAAGCTGCATCATCTATTTAAGAGTGAATATTTCTGGGAGTTTGCTGGCAGTCCAGTGGTTAGAACTCTACTGCTTTCACTGCCGTGGCCCAGGTTCAATCCCTGGTCGGGCAACTAAGATCCTGCAAGCCACGCAGCGTGGCAAAAAGAGTGACTATTTCTAAATTTAAAGTATTTCTACCTAATATCAGCTAGACGTAAAAAATTAATAGAAAAGTCAATGCCAGCTAAGCTTACACAATTTACAGACATCAAAGGTAGTAAACTCAATGTAAATATAGTTCCATTGCATAAGGAAAAAAGTGAAGGTGACTATAAAACTGTTTACCGAAAAAAAGAAAGACTGGCAAGGGGTAAGGTAGGGATAAACCATAGCTCTCAAGACGAATAAAAGCACTTTATTTTACCTTAAAAAATGTTCAACTTGAAATATGGAGACAGAAATCTTTAAAGAATAAAGTCATTAAAGACATTTCCAATGTAGAGAAAAACATCTATAAACTAAAATAATCTCAAATATAGGTTAATAATTAACTTATTAATAAATAAGATGGTACTAAAATGTCACAGACCTTGAGCATTATTAATGAATTTTTTAAACAAAATAATGGACAGTATAGAAAGGTCTGGCTTATAAAAATCTCTTTTAAAAAGCAAATAAGTTTTTTTAATACATTTTTAAAGCTATGATATAATTTATATCATTAAGTGCCTAATCAGTCCCCATTTTTTATAAATTAATTTCCAGGGCTTCTCTTATCAAGCTCAACATTCAGTGTTCCTCCAAACTTCTTCTTCTGTTTGAGTTCAAGGATAACGAATAAAACTGACTATGCATGAATATACTGGACTATGGTCAGTGGTCTATTCTAGGCTTCCATTTTTCTAGCTATTTGTATGACTAACTCATTTGCCAAAGCCTCTGTTGTAAAAGTAATGTGCCATTACAAGCAGTGCATCCTTGGTTGTCTAATCTGTACAATTAATTCCATACACTGTATAGATATGTCCCTCAGTTTGCAATCAGCATCAGTATTGTTTCTTTTGCTCTTCTTATTCACAGTAGTCTGTAACACATTTTAAAACAGCTTAAGTGTTACACTGTAGTCCATGATTCCAACTTAAACAGCTCAGTGAAGAGCTTAGAGAAAGCCCTACATTCCCACCAATAAAATTTTACCTTGTCAGTACAAACTACAACTCACTGACACTTGGAGGAAACTTTAAAAAGCAATCTCAGCCCTGTGGACTGTCTAACATACTGACTGGCAGAAGAATGTTGATTTTATTTTCTATACTTGGGCTCGTAAGCCACATTCTGAGTAGTTTTTTTTTCCCTTAATTAAATAAGAATTTTTAAAAGGACTTTAGAAGGTCCACATTATCTAAGAATAATTAAAACCAAACAAAAACCCACAAAGAGAATTTTGGTTGACTTAAAACAGGACTAAAATTTCAGAGTAAATAGTGAGGAAATGGTTTAACTTGAAAATAAAGCTAAATTTCAAAACGTTTCTTCAGCTGTTAACTGCCAGGTCCACACTTCCCAGTGATTTAATTTTTTCATAAATACTAACTTTTAGGGGCTTCATGAAGTGCTGTATCTACTACAAGACCTGCAACTTCATTCTCCAATGATCTGTATTGAACTTGCATTGAATTGTCAAATGTCAACAACAGGCTGACAAGGATGATGACAATGCTAACCTAAAAGACTGGTTTGAGTAAGGACTAGTGAATATTTTGTGTTATACTAATTCTGGCTATTCTATATATCTTAACAGCAGTGATCTTTTTTTTTTTCTAACATCTTTATTGGAGTATAATTGCTTCCCTATCCCACCCCTCTAGGTGGTCGCAAAGCACTGAGCTGATCTCCCTGAACAGCAGTGATCTTGATAATGAGAACTCCCAACTCATAACACATCTGGGTAAAATAATAATAATAAATAAAATTCCAAAAACAATAATAGTAATAGTAGTAGAGGAAGAGAAAAACAAAGTCAGATGATATAAAAGTGAATATTTCAAGTACAAGTTCAACTGGCCACCCATAACTTTTACTATTTATGATTTTCGTTATTCAGCTGAGTTATCACCAGAAATCTATATAATATGCTTGTATATTTTTTGTCCAGCTTTATTGCTATATAATTGAAATATACTTGAAACTTGTGTAAGTTTAAGGCATACAATGTGATGATTTCATATACATATATAATGCAAAATGATTACCACAATAAGGTTAGTTAACACCTCCATCACCTAACATAATTACCTTTATTTATTTTTATTTATTTTTTTTTATATACAATGGAATATTACCTTTATTTTTATGGTGAGAACATTTAATATCTATCTTAGCAACTTTAAAGTATATAATACAATATTGTTAACTATAGTCACAATGCTATAAATTAAATCCTCAGAACTTATTCATCTTATAACTGGAAGTTTGTATCCATTGACCAACATCTACCCATTTCCCCCACCCTCCCAGCCCATGGCAACCACCATTCTACTGTTTCTATAAACGTTTGCTTTTTCACATATAAGTGAGTTCAAACAGTATTTAACTTTCTCTCACTTATTTCACTTAGCATAATGCCCTCAATATCCAACCTAGTTGTTCCAAATAGCATATTTCCTTCTCTTTTATGGCTGAATAATACATACATACATACAAACATACACACACACACACACACACACACACACACACACACACACACACCCCACATTTTCTTTATCCATTCATTAAGAGACACATAGGTTCTTTAAATATCTTGCTATTGTCAATAATACTACAATGAACATGGAAATGCAGGTTATCTCTTTAAGATAGTGATTTCATTTCCTTCAGCTCTATACCCAGAATTACAATTGCTAGATCACATGGTAGTTCTATTTTTAATTTTTGAGGAACATCCATTCTGTTTTTCATAGTTGCTACCAACTTTCATTCTCACCAGCAGTGACAAGGGTTCCCTTTTCTCCACATCATTGTCAACATTTGTTATCACTGGTCTTTTTGATAATGGCAATTCTAAAAGGTGTGAGGTGATACCTAACTGTGGTTTTGACTTGCAGTTCCCTGATGATTAGACAGACAGAATCATTTCATGTACCTGTTTGTCATCTGTATATCTTCCTTGGAAAAGTGTCTAAGGTTTGTTTTGTGACCTAACATATGGTCTATCCCAGGGAATGTTCCATGTGCTCTTGAGAAGAATATCTTTTCTGCTGCTGTTGGATGGAATGTTCTGAAAATATCTGTCAAACACATTTTGTCTACAGTGTTGTGTCCATTTCATCTATAGTCCAATGTTTCCTTACCGATTTGCTGCCTGGTCTATCCATTGTTGAAGTGGCATACTGAAGTCCCCTGTCATTGTTGTACTGTTGTCTATTTCTCCCTTCAGTCTGTTGGTTTCTTAACATATTATGTGCTCCAATGTTGGGTGCATATGTATTTGCTCTCTTGATGAACTGACTCCTTTATCATTACAGAAGAACCTTCTTTGTCTCCACTTACACCTTTTGACTAACATCCATTTTGTCTGATTTAAGTATAGCTACTCATACTCTTTTTTGGCTACCATTTGCACAGGACATCTTTTCCATCCCTTCACTTTGAGCCTATATGTGTCCTTAAAGCTAGAGTCTCTTGTAAGCAGCATAAAATTGAGTCTTGATTTTTTACCCATTCATCCACTCTGTCTTTTGATTGGAGAATTTATTACAGTTACACTTAAACTAATTATTGATAAGTAAGGACTTACTAATGCCATCTTATTATTTTCTGGCTGTTTTATAGTTCCCTGTTCCTCTGTTCTTCTCTTGCTGTATTCCTTTCTGAATTAATGAATTTTTTGTACTGTTTTGCCTTGATTCCCTTTATCTGTGTCAACTGTAGGTTTTTGCTTTGTGGTTACCATGAGGCTTACATAAAATATTTTATAGATATAACAGTCTATTGTACACTGTACACTTGTTAACAACTTAACGTCAATCACATACAAAAGAAACTACTATTTTAGTCCCCACATATTTTATGTTTTTTGTTTTTTGTTTGTTTGTTTGTTTTGCGGTACGCGGGCCTCTCACTGCCGTGGCCTCTCCCGTTCCGGAGCACAGGCTCCGGACGCGCAGGCTCAGCGGCCATGGCTCACGGGCCCAGCCGCTCCGCAGCAAGTGGGATCTTCCTGGACCGGGGCACGAACCCGAGTCCCCTACATCAGCAGGCAGACTCTCAACCACTGCGCCACCAGGGAAGCCCTATTTTATGTTTTTTGATAACAAAATTTACATCTTTTTATATTGTGCACACATTAACAAATTTTTGTAGCTATAGCTATTTTTAATACTTTTGTCCTTTAACCTTTATAACAAAGTTAAGTTGTTAACACAACACCATATTACAGTACTAGTATTTGACCTTATACTTACCTTTACCGTTTGGTTATATATTTTCATATGTTCTCATGTTACTAATTAGTGTTCTTTCTTCTCAGCTTGAAGAAGTCCTTCCCTCATTTCTTGTAAGATAGGTCTGGTGGTGATTACCTCTCAAGTTTTGTATTTTGGGGGGGGTTTTCGTTTCTTTTTTCTTTTATTTTTTTTTTTAATTTTATTTTTGGCTGTGTCGGGTCTTAGTTGTGATATGCAGGATCTTTGTTGCTGCATGCAGGATTTTTCATTGCAGTGTGCGGGCTTCTCTCTAGTTGTGGCGCATGGTCTCTCTTGTTGTGGCACGTGGGCTCCAGAGTGTGTGGGCTCTGTAGTTCTGGCACGCAGGCTCCAGAGCACGTGGGCTCTGTATTTTGCAGCATGTGGGTTCTCTAGTTGAGGCACACGGGCTCAGCAGTTGTGGCACACAGGCTTAGTTACCCTGTGGCACGTGGGATCTTAGTTCCCTGACCAGGGACAGAACCCATGACCCTGGCACTGGAAGGCAGATTCTTAACCACTGGACAACAAGGGAAGTCCCAAGTTTTGTGTGTTTTGGAAATTCTTCATCTCACTTTCATTTCTGAAGGATAAGTGCCAGGGAAAGTATCCTTGGTTGGCAGGGTTTTTTTGGATTTTTTGTTTTTTTCTTTCAGCACTTGGAATATATCATCCCACTCTCTCCTGGCCTGCAAGGTTTTTGCTAAGAAATTTGTTGACAGCCTTATGGGCTTTCCTCTGCATGTAGGAATTTTTTTTTTCTCTTGTTGCTTTTAACCTTTTCTTTGTATCTTTGATTTTCAACAACTGTATCATAATGTGTCTCAGAGAAGATCTCCTTAGTTAAATTTGTTTGGGGACCTATTAGCTTCATGAAGTTGGATTTCTAAATCTCTCCCCATATTTGGGAAGTTCTCATCCATTATTTCTCTAAATAAGCTTTCTGCTGCTTTCTCTTTCTTTTTTCCTTCTGGCACTCCAATAATACATAGATTGTCTCTTTTAATGGTATCCCATTTTTCACATAGACTTTCTTTACTCTTTTTCATTCATTTTTCTTTGTTCTCCTCTGACTTGATTTCAAAGGTCCTTTCTTCCACTTCACAGATTCCTCCTTCTGCTTAATCCAATCCAGTGCTGATGAGCTCTACTGCAATTTTCATTGCATTCACTGACTCTTCAACTCCAGAATTTCTGTTTGGTTCTTCTTTATGATTTCTATCTCTCTGTTAAGCTTCTCATTTTGACAATATATGGTTTTCCTGATTTCACTGAACTGTCTTTCTGTGCTTTCTTATAGCTCACTGAACTTCCTTAAAACACTTATTTTGAATTCTTTGTCTGGCAAATTGCAGGTCTTCATTTTGCGGGGTTCGTTAGTGGAAAATTGTTCCTTTGGTGGTGTCATGTTTCCTTGATTTTTCATGTTCCTTGAAGTTTGCTTTACTGTCTTCACATTTGAAAAAGCACTCACCTCCTCCATTCTTTACTGACTTGCTTCAGGAGAGAAATACCTTCTGTCAGCCCTATTAGGGAATCTGAGGCTTTCATAAACCTCTTCCATGGATATGACTGCTCTACTCTTCTTGTTCCTTCTTATGAAAGAATTCTTAAGCTTGAATGCCTTCTCTCATTCCTGCAAAGCCAACCTCCTTACATTTTTCCCTAAGGTTGTGCTGAATGTTTAAGTTTGTGGTTTCTCCCAGACCCACAGAGTCAGGCCGGCTTTCTCTGCATGCTTAGCAGCCATCTGCAAAGGTTCATTCTCACACCATCAGGAACAGGCATAAGGAGCCAACTACAGTGTGGGGGCATGTGTGGGTGAGGGGCACAGAGCACTAAGGATGCCCATGGGTCAACTGGGAAATCTGCAGGCAAGGCATTCCAGCAGCTTCTAAGCAGGCTTCCTGGTAGAGTCCGACACATGGTCAGTAAGATCTATGTTCCTTTAATGCCCTTGGAGAGACCTACCTGCCACTCTCCCATCTTATTTTCTCTTTCTAGAACAGCCCACCACATCTCTCAATTTATCTTTGAGTGTTTTCCATCTATAGCTTTTGCTCTATTTTCTACACAATAACCTATTTCATCTTTCAGCCTTTCATTTTTATGAGTTTTTAAATCAATCACGTTTTACTTCTGAGAATAACTTATTTCTCTAACTGCTTCATTTACAAAGAAATCTATTCTTATTTTGTGACTGCTATATTTTCCCAAAATTCTCTGAAGAAATTTTTTTTTCAGGTTTGCTCCATTGCTAAATTCTGTTTTCTCTCAAATTAAATGCTTGTTCGGTATGATCTATTTTGTGCTGTTCATTTTCTCGAAATGCCTGGTGAAACTTGTTGTATACTCATGTTTATGAATGAAAAACTAGGAGGATGCACACACACCAGAAATGTCCACTGCAGCAGCATTTCTGGGGTTGTTTGCCCAACACTGTCCTTCTCTGAATGGGAAGTCAACTGTCAATTATATACGTAAACTAGGAATACTGACTGGCAGACTTCATTTGAACAGAATGAATATTGAGCAAATAAACTAGCCAAGAATGAGAGCTTCCCAAATGCTCAAAAATCCTTTAATAAATTTTACTCCTGGTTAAAGTTACCCTGAATCAAGCCCACTATTTTGGGGAAATGACTCCACTGTTCCAGATACACTCCTGATGATTCCTGCTCATTTTCAAGCTCCCAGTTTGTGGTCTCTCCAGACTTCTACAGTGAAGAATGTTTCCAACCTCTCCTGTAGCATTCACCTGTGAGTGTCAGACTGTGGTTTATTCCTCCCCGGATTTTTAGTTATTAGGATTTTAGTTATTAGGATTAGAATTCCAGTTTCCAAAAATTCATTAAAATCTCTAAGTCTATTGCAACATTTTTTAAGACTTCTTTTTGCAAATGTTTACTACCATTTCATTAAAATTTGAGAGAAAGGAGGGAAGGCATAAGTAGTAAATGACTGTGCCCAGTCCACCACCTAGGACACAACTGAGTGTTTTCTTTCTCTTTCTAATAGATAACTTGTTATCAGGTGACATTGTCTCTGTATTGCAACCTATATTTCAGATGCAGACTAACCTAATAATCAATGTCTCTGATCAGTCTATAATCTGACTTCAATGTCGCACAGTGACATCGAAAACAAATTCAGTGACAAGGCAAACAAGTTCACGTTTTGTTTTCTTGCACACAAGCAGATAACCTCTATCTTATTTACCTGATAATTTCAGGACAAATTAAGATTTTTTTTTTGTAATATCCATAGCATAAAAGAAACATTTCCACAGGGAGCAGAAATATTTTAGCACTTCCAAATCCCTCAGATAAGACAAATATTCTCAACTCTTATACCTTCCATGTTTCACCTCAGTAAAAGAGAGAGAATTAAAAGTGCCTAGGGTTTCCCTGGTGGCGCAGTGGTTGAGAGTCCACCTGCCGATGCAGGGGACACGGGTTCGTGCCCGGTCCGGGAGGATCCCACATGCCGCGGAGCGGCTGGGCCCGTGAGACATGGCCGCTGAGCCTGCGCGTCCGGAGCCTGTGCTCCGCAACGGGAGAGGCCACAACAGTGAGAGGCCCGCATTCCGCAAAAAAAAAAAAAAAAAAAAAAAGTGCCTATAAAATGTTTAGTTACATTTCTAGAATGTTTTGAGCTCCCTGGAGGAAAGACAGTAAGTATAATTTCTCATACAGTATTATCAGACTATATTTTCATTTCTAATTCAAAACTACTAAAACAACATAAAAACAGAACATCAACTCTTCTTTATCTAATCATTACTTTATAGACCCTGGGGGAAACAAGAGTTAAATAAATTCTTTTTAGATACCTAAATTTAGTTGAATTCTCTACCAGGATGCTACAAGACCACATCAAACCATAAATATTTTGTTCTAAACTTAAGGAAACTTGCTGCCTTCATAGTATACAAGTTTTCCAACTTGTATACTTTCAGATATACAAACACAGATAACATTTTTCCATGGAAACACAGATAACATTTTTCCTGGAAACACAGATAACATTTTTCCATACTGTGAAGACTTCACAAACATGATCAAAGTCACAGTCACAACAACAATGACAAAAACAATAATAAAAGCAAACATTATTGAGATCTTCCTACTCACTAGTAAGTCTTTTATACTTATTATCTTATTTAATTTTCACATTATTACTTTGTGAGGTAGGAGCTATTATGATCCCAATTTCACAGCTGAGAAAATGGAGGTAGAAGTAAAATGGTTTGACCAAGATCATCATACAACCAGTAAGTAAGGAGCAGTGGCTGGAAAGTCTTTCTTAATGACAAAAGCAAAGTATTGAAGTAATCCTGAAAAGATCTCAGGGTTCCCAGATTAATAATCAGGGGCCACAGATTCAAATGGCATGAACATTAACTGGTGAAACCACTGATCCCAGGGTTTAAGTCTCCAGATTCCATACCAGTTTGCTTTCTACTCTTCCATGTTTCTGTCTCTTAACCTGTACCAGGTTGCTGCCATAGTTCCAGGGACAGAAAGTCAACTTAACACCAACAGCTACAATAAACCAGATTCCGTAACAAGTGCCGATTTTATGGAATAGAGCTAAATCTTTAAAATATCTTTATTAAACTTCTATTCGTATTAACCACCTAACAGCAACAACAAAATAACTGCAGAGGTAAAATAATAAATGCCAGACCTGAAAGATTCAGGTCCGTGTGGTCAAAGTACATTTTAGAATAAATGCCTTTTTCTTTCCTTTTCACTTTTTTCCTTTTTCTTTTCTATTTTTCCTTAAATACTTCACAAATACAAGATCAAGTTTTAGCAAAAGTAGCCCTTACCTGCCTCCTGTAACTTTTTCAGCAAAATGAAAATAACAAGTCCAGTCTTTTACCAAATGGCATTTACAAGTTGGGCCAGGACTTTTCATCCTCTGCTTTGCTAATTGTTATTAGAGGCGTGAAGGGCATGCCTTAGAGACATATTCCAAATGAGCCACTTTTCTCCTACACATTAAACCCATTTATATATCTTAAATTTCTTCATTGTACTGCTCAATTTATTGAACCAATTACAGTGTATCTTATGTCAGAGTGCAAAAAATTCCAGAATATATACATTGTAGGATACATCTAAATGTAATTTCTCAAACAATGTATCATTTCTGACAAGCAATACAATTAACTGTTAGTTTAATAAGCTCATGTTATGTTTACAAAAGTTGCTAAGAAGTACCACGAAATGGTACAAGATTTACTGGTAGAAAAAAACAATCATAGACCCCTTTTATCACATGCCATTCAGTCACATATTTTCACAAATGATGCAAAATCTACATCTTTTCCTCCAAAAAATTTAACATATAATCCATTATTTTAAAATTAAGGTATTTAAACCCTTAATTAGTAAATGCGTTTTTACCCCTTACATTTACATTTTCTTTAAGAATGACCTAAGCATTTTAATAATTTTATATAGATGATTAAAAGATGATATTTAGCCTTCTAATTAAATTTGTATCTCACAATAGGAACGTGCATGATAAATGCCACACTATAAAAGTCATAGTTATTTGCTTCTGTTTTTAAAAACTACCAAATATTACATTAGATCATACTTTTGGATATGAAAATGCAAGAAACATAAGAAAATCGTAAAAACCCAGTGGAATACTGTTAGATGACCAAGGAGCTACAAAATTTAGTAAAGCAGTAAAAGAATTTTTTTTCAGGACTTAAATTGTTGGCTAAATGAATATAAACTAAATCAGGGGTTCCCAATCCCCAGGCCACAGACGCAGGATGTGAGCGGCGGGTGAGAGAGCTAAGCTTCATCTGCCGCTCCCCATCACTCCCCATCACTCACATTACCACCTGAATCAGCACCCCCTTCTGTGGAAAAATTGTCTTCCATGAAACCAGTCCCTGGGGCCAAAATGGTTGGGGACCACTGAACTAAGTAATTTATTTTTCCTTTGATTTTAAAATGCAACACACTTGGGCTTCCCTGGTGGCGCAGTGGTTGCGCGTCCGCCTGCCGATGCAGGGGAACCGGGTTCGCGCCCCGGTCTGGGAAGATCCCACGTGCCGCGGAGCGGCTGGGCCCGTGAGCCATGGCCGATGAGCCTGCGCGTCCGGAGCCTGTGCTCCGCAACGGGAGAGGCCGCAACAGAGGGAGGCCCGCATAAAAAAAAAAAAAAAAAAAAAAATGCAACACACTTGAATAATTTAATTCCTAGAAATACAATTAATGCTCACCTCTTGACAAAGTGATATAAAATGATTTAACACAGAAGTGTATTGAGTTAATGTCCCATGCTACTGTCTAAAGCTGTCACAGCAGTGCTAAATTTTTTAAAATACCACCATTACATTCCAGACCTCCAGATTTAACCTTAATTAAAAGACCATAAATGAAAACAATCATGCTCTGTACTGCAACTGTTGCCACATTTAAGGATTGTTTTTAATATCCATTTAAAAAGTCTAGGTTCTTAAATGTCACCAACCAACAACATTTAAGTAGGATACAGTAGCCTAGAAAAAGCACTAAACCCAGCTAAAACCTGAGTTTTCAATATTACCTTATCATATATCATCAATATGAGATCAGAAGTCACGTATCCTTCCAAACTCTGTTTTCATAATATATAAATGGTATAATAAAAGCTATCATGCCTATTTAACAGAGTGGTTTCAGTATGTTAAATGCAAAAAGTATGGGAAAAGCATTTATTAAATCAATAAACATGACACTATGCAGGTATTATTCATTAAATACAAAGCATTCTCCTTATTCCTGCAGGAAATTATAAAGACAGACATAGAAGACAAAATCCCAGACTCTGAAGAGCTTCTTTAAGGAAAAAAAAAAAAATACTGTAAACCCATATATGAAATATCTGAAAGGTTTAAAAAAATTACACTGCATTCATTATTTCCCTTTAAATTCATGACCAAAAAATATATATACTCTCAACAAATATTTCTTGGCTTATCTAAGGAAAGCAGAGAGAAGGGAAAAAATAAATTCAGCATTTCTTCTTTCTTCTTCCTTGCTGGGAGTGCCACTTCCCAGCACTGATCTGCATACACTCAATCGCCATGTTAAGGACAGCTATGGTTCCAGACTTCATTAAGAATGACTTGCATACTATAGATTTAGTAAAAGAATACAGAACTAGAAAACTGAATACCTAGATTCAAGTAAATAAGGCATCTATGGCAGGTCCAGGTCCCAGAACCTATCTTCACATCAGCTTTCAGGCAAGCATTTTGGGAAACTAATCACACATTATGAAAATGACTATGCAGCACTCCCCTGGTGGCGCAATGGTTAAGAATCCGCTGCCAGTGCAGGGCACACAGGTTCGAGCCCTGGTCCGGGAAGATCTCACATGCCACGGAGCAACTAAACCCGTGTGCCACAACTACTGAGCCCACGTGCCACAACTCCTGAAGCCTGCGCGCCTAGAGCCTGTGCTCCATAACAAGAGAAGCCACCACAATGAGAAGCCCATGCACCCCAATGAAGAGTAGCCCCCGCCTGCCACAACTAGAGAAAGCCCGCACACAGCAATGAAGACCCAACACAGCCAAAAATAAAATATAATAATAAATAAATAAATAAATAAAACAAAAATCAAACAAACAAAAAAAGACTATGCAATGCTAATAACCCAGATATTATTTCTTTTTTGGAACAATGTCTGTAATTTTAAAATGTATACATAATTAGTTACCCATTTTATCATAACATACACACACACACACACACACACACACACACACACACACATCTTAAAAAGCAGTCAAAAATAGAGCTCTATGTGCAATCAAATATTTCTTTAAATTACTTATTTATTAGAATGATTATCACAGTAAAGAAATATTAGGTTTAAGGGCTTCTTATTCCTCTTGGACTACATTAATCTTCATAATAATCACCAAAAAAATAATATACTGATTATTTCATTTGACAGATGAGGAAACTGAGACAAAATGTAGTAAGCAGTAAACCAGGATTCAAATTGATGAGGGCCAGTAGTACTCACCCAGTCATGAGAATCAAGAATATCTCCATATATTGCCAATATCAATCACTCCTGGGGTACAAAATCACTTCTCCTGACTGAAAACCACTAATCTAGTTTTATGAGAATTTTAATGAGAAATGAATGTTGAATTTTATCAAAAGTTTATTCTGACTCTATTGAGATGATTTTACTTTTAATCTGTTAATAAGTCAATTACATTAATTGACTTCTGAACGTTAAGCTAAACTTGAATTCCTCGGCTAAATCTCACTAGGTCATGATATTATTCTTTTAATATAATATTGGATTGATCTGGTAAAATTTTGTTAAGAATATTATATCTAAATTCATGAAGGATTCTGAGTTTGTAGTTTCCTTTTCTTGTAATGTCTTTGTCTTGTTTTGGTATCAAAATTCTGCTGGCGTCAGAGAATGAATATGGAAGTGATCGCTTCTCTTCAACTTTCTGATACAGTTTGAGTGGAATAAGTACAACTAGAATTACTTCTTCTTTAAATATTTATTAAAACTCACCAGTGAAGCTACCAAGGCATGGAATTTTCTTTAGGAAAAGGTTTTTAATTATGAATCCTATTTCTTTAGTAAATACAGGGCTGATCAGGTTACATATTTCTTCTTGAGTGAGTTTTGGTGGTCTGTATCTTTTAAGAAATATAACCATTTCACCTAAGTTGTCAAATATATGAACATAAACTTGTTCGAAATACCACATTACCGTACTTTTACCACCTGTATAATCTATAATGATATCACCTCTCTCATTCCTGATATTGGTAATTTGTATATTTTTTCTTCCTCATCTGTCTGGCTTAGAGGTTTATTAATTTTATTCATTTTCTCAAAGAACTAGCTTAGGGTATGTTGATTTTTTTCTTTGGTTTTAATATTTTTTTCACTTATTTCCACTCCAATATTTATTATTGCTTTACTTGAGCTTACTTTGGGTTTAACTGCTTTTCTTTTTCTAGTTTCTTAATTGGAAACTGAAGTCATTGACTTAAGACCTTTCTTTATTTTTCTAAACAGGTATTTCGTGCTATAAATGTCCTTCTAAGTAAGCAGTAAATATAGCTCACAAATTTTGATATGTTATGTTTGCTTTTTCATTCAGTTCAAAACACTTTCTAGCTTCACTTTTGATATCTTCTGAAGTACATGACTTTTCAAATATTGGGGGATTTTCCAGATACCTTTTGGTTCTAACTTAATTCCACTGAAGCCAAACAATAAATTGTATGATATGACCTGAATCCTTTGAGACTTGTTTTGTAGCCCAGAATATGGTAAATTTTGATGACACTTGAAAATAATTTTCACTCTATACTGTTGTGTAGAATACTCTGTAAAGGTCAGTGATGTCAAGTTAGTTAATAGTGTTATTCAAGGCTTCTGTATCCTTAATGATCTTCTTTTCACATTCTATATCAAGTACTGAGAGAAGGATGCTGTAATCTCCAAGTGTAATTGTGAATCTGTGTATTTCTCATTGCAGTTGTCAGTTTTTGCTTTATTTATTTTGAAGCTCTGTTATTAGATGCATAAACATTTAGAAATATTATGTCCTCTTAATTCACTTACCCCTTTACTGTTATGAAATTACCCTCTTTTTCTCTGGTAATATGCTCTGCTCTGAAATCTACTATGTCCTATGTTAATATAACCACTCCAGCTTACTTCTAATTAGAGTGAGCACAATACACCTTTTGTCAACCTTTTACTTTTAACCTGTTTTACTTTAAATTTATTTGTCCCTTTACTTTTAAAGGGGCTTCTTGTAGATTACAAATAGTTGAGTTGATCTGAGGTTTACAATACACATCTTAAAATTATCAGTCTACCTTCAAGTGATTTTCACAATGTCCCATATAGTATAAAAATCTGACATTACACTTCCATTTCTTCCCTCTTGAGCTCTGTATTAATGTTGTTAAACACTTTACTTTTACATATGTTATAACCCTCACAAACTACACTGCTATTATTTTTACAGTCAATTACACTTTTAAAGGGGGATATATAAGAAAAGTATCTTTTATTCTACGCAGATAGTTACCATTTCCAGTGCTCTTCATTTCTTTGCATAGACCTAGATTTCCAACTACTATTATTTCCCTGAAAACTTCTTGACAAACTTTAACATTTCCTCTAGTACAGGTCTGCTGGTGATGAATTCTTTCAGCTTTTGTATATCTGAAAAAGTCTTTACTTTGCTTTTGTTTTTTAAAGATATTTTGCCGGGTATACAATTCTACATTAACAGTTGTTTTTTTTTTTTCAGTATTTTAAAGATGCTGCTTAACTGTTTTCTGATATGTATTGTTCCCAATGATAAATTTGCTGTCGTCATTAATCTCTAATCATTTGTATGAAATGTTTCTCTTTTCTCTCGCTGCTTTTAAGATTTTCTCTTTCTCATTGGTTTAATTGACTATTATATGATTAATTTCCATCATGTTCCTTGTGCTTGAGGTTTGTTTATGTTCTTGGATGACAGTGTTTAGAGGTTTCATCAAGTTTGGGACATTTTGAGTCATTATTTCTCCAGATGCTTTTCCTGACCCTCTCTCTAGCTCTCTCTCTCTCTCTCACTTTTAGACTCCAATTGTATGCATATTGGGCCAATTCAAGTTGTTCTATTAGATCAATAATATTCTGTCCATATTTTTTATTTACCCTTGATGTTTCATTGATAGTTTCTATTACTATGCCTTTGGGTTCACTAATCTTTTCTTCTGCAAGGTCTGACATGCCATCAATCCTATCCTGTGTATTTTTCACTCATATTTTATAGCTTTCATCTCTAAAAGTTAACTTTGGGTGTTTTAAAATATCTTCCATATCTCTATTAAACATGTTCAATATTTCCCCTAGCTTTCTGAGTATATGAAATACCATAAATATTATTGTTTTGATGTCCCTGTCTACTAATTCTATCACAGGTATCACTTCTGCATTGATTTCAAATGATTGGTTTTTCTCATCATTATGGGTCATATTTCCTGACCCTTTTCATGCCTAGTAATATTTTATTGTATGACAGACATTATAAATTTTACCTTGTTGGGTGCTGTATATTTTTGTACTACCATAAATTTTATTTAGATTAGGTTTGTTTTGGGATCAGATCCTTTCATGCCTTGCTTTTTTTTTTTTTTTTTTTTCCAATTTGGGGCCAGAGCAGTGTTTAGTGTAGGACTAACTTGTGCCCCACATTGAGGTAAAATCCTTCTAAGCAGTCTTCCCAATGCCCTGTGAATTATAAAATTTTCTACTCTCAGTGGTAGGAACAGCAACTATTCCTAGCCCTGCATGAGCTCAGAGGATTCTTCCTCTAATGGGTTTTTCTGGTTCTTTCCCCAGCCTCAGGTAGCTTCCTCTCATGCATTCACTGATCAAAACTGAGTTGAGTACTCACTGGGACCCTCTGTACCCCTCTGGAGTTCTCTACCTTTCTCCTCCACTACATGCAAACTCTGGTCTCCTTGACTCCTAGCTATGCCTTGTCAGCTCTGGGATATAGCCAGGCTCTGCCTCAGTTCAACAACCCTGCTCTGTGGCCCAGAAATGCCCTCCAGGTAGTAAGCCAAGCAATCACAGGGCTCATCTCACTAGCTTCTAATCTTTCATGGATCACAGTCCTTCACTGATTAATGTACAATGTCTTGAAAACTGTTGTTTCATTTATTTTGTCTGGATTTTTGTTGTTTCGGGCAGAAGAGTAAATCTGTTCCCTGTTATTCTAATTTGGCCTGAATCAGAAGTCGTCATTTATGTTAAACATTTAAACACACTTGTTTTTACATTTCCAGATAATTCCAATACACGAAGTCTCTGTAGGTCTGCTTCTGTTGTTTATTGTTTCTGCCAGATCTTGATCTTGGTGCCTTGTTCCCTTGTGTACTTGATTATTTCTGACTAATATACAAAAATTATATGTGAAGAAGGACTTCCGCTTCTGGGAAGATCAGGTATACGTATTTTCCCTATTCCTCCATTAATTACAACCAAAAACCCTGGACACTATATATATAAAACAAATATTTAAAGACTGAAAGGTGGAAAGAAGGCAGCAGACCATCTAGAGACCTTGTGAGCCAAAGAATGACATAGTGGTAAGTACCTAGGTTTTCTCTCTGCCTTGAATATCCCAGGCTTAGAGTTAATGAAACCTGCAAGCCAGAAATGCTACTAGGCACAAATAAAAACCTTCTGTCTTCCTAAAGGACCAGCCAAAGGGCAGCCTATGAAAACAGACAATAACCATTCGACTCCAGCCAAACACCTCAGAAAAAACTGTGGCCCAACCCCCGTCACAACAGCCAAGTGGACAGCCTAGACTTCCACCCTCACAAGGCTGTAACAAGGCACCCGAACACCCCCAATGGGGAGGAGTCACAGAGGACCAAGGAGAGAGTTGGGACCTTCATCCCCACCAGCTGAAATGAGGCCTGGGCTCCCCTACCCCCCACCAGGGGTGTTAGTACAGACCACATGCACCCAGCAGTAGAGGAGCCCCATCATCCTTCAGGTGTCAACAAAAGCCAAATGTTTATTATATGATTTGTTTTTTATTTTGCATTCTCTTCTCTTACACACTGCCTTCCTTTGTCTCTTTTATTAATATTCCTTTGTAAAATTCTCCTTCCTCACATTTGCTTTTTTTTAACGATTTACATTTGCCTCTTTCAATTTTTTGATATATTTTTATATTATCTTCACAAGGCAAATAGAAAATAAAGGTGTATAAAGAGTAGTTATGATAAAAACTCATGCCTAAAGAAAAACTGCACCCTTTTTTCCTTTGGCCTAATTGACCCTGTAGTGGTCCTTCAATCCACTTAGAGCAGAGTACCTACTAGCTTCAAAGTCAGCCTCCAACCCTAAAATCCTTAGGATGAGTAATCAAATCAGTGAAAAAGAAACACAGGACAAAGAAGCACAAGATAAAATTATTTCCTAAAGTACCAATAAATCTACCTCCAAATGAACTACTAGAATAATGATATTTTCTCACGTTCTGAGCCATTCTCTCCTTTTACCAGAAAGTATCGGATCTAAAAATCCATCTTCTTAGCCTATATTCATGCACATCCAGAGAAATTCACAATATAGTCATGTACAAAGATGACTATCACCATATTGATTGTGATACTGAGGAGCTGGAAGCAATCTGGATATCCATCAACGGAAGAATGAACAAGTAAAATGTAGTAGATGAACTAGATGGTGGTAATGGTTGCACAACTCTGTGAATGTACTAAAAACCACTGAAATGTAAATTCCAAAGGGGTAAATTTTATTGTATGTGATTTATATCTCAATAAAGCTATTATAAGGTATATATAGGGGATTGATATTCTGGCACACTATGCAGCAGTCAGAGCAATGCAGTGGAAGGATATAAAGCAACACACATGGGTCTCGAAAACATGCTGTCAAGTTCAAAGTAAATACAATATGGACAGATCTTCAAAACGCAGTATTAAATTGTCCAGTAAAAGAAAATAAGAGGGAGTCTCTAATAATTCCCCTTTTCAGGCTCCGTGTCTGCCTTTCTGATCAAGTGGGTCATGGCAACTTTCAAGAATCTATTCACATTGGATAACAAAGTATCTCAGCTTCTACCAAATGAAGATAAGAGCTCAACATTGCCCAATGTTATATTGGGTACCAGAAGCACATTCCTCAATGTGACTCAAAGAATCAGAGTAAGAACAGAGAGAGGAATAGCATCCCTAATTCTGGTACTTGTTTTTAAAAAAAGCATCCAACAAAGGAATCTACTAGCTCAGGAACTGAGCTGAGGAAAGATCCACTTTTGTTTACCTTCCTTTGGGAAAACAAGGTCATTTGGTTGGCTTAAAGAACTTGGGTCTCAAGGCTAATGGAAGGGGGTGGGGAAAGAAGAAGCACAGGTATTATGTTCACCAACTTAGAAGAGAAGGGTCATTCTCTCTCATCTTTGCCATTTTCTAGAGTATTTGCTTTCAATCTCCATTCATTCAAAAATTATTCATTGAGCATATATTCTAAACACTGTTTGTAGGTACTAGGGATGTCAGTGAATAAGCAAGAATTCTTGCCCTTAAGCAGCTTATATACAGTGAGGGAAGAATGACAACAAACAAGAAAATTTAATTTTAAAATTTAAAATTTAATTTACTTATATGTGCCATGAAAAAGATTACGAGTTAGAGGTGAGGTGAAGCTGCTTTAACTATGATAGTAAAGGAAGGCCTCTCTCAGGATGTAACAATGGGTTAAGAACCATATAAGAAGATACTAGCCAAGAAAAACCTAGGGAAAAAGATTTCCGAGCAAAAAAACAAAAAACAAACAAACAAAAAGCAAGTGGTAAGGCTGTAAAGGACTAATAAGCTTCAAGTAGTCTACAGACAAAAAGAAATCCAGTGTAAAGAATGAGAAGAAAGTAGATGAAGTCAGAGAGGTAGCAGCCTTGTGAGGCATTTAATTGTATCCAGGGTGCAGTGAGAAGTGGGATGGGAAGGTTTTTCTGAATTTTAAGCAGAAGATCAACAAGCTGTAATTTGTATTCCCAATGACTCTGACTGCTATGTGGAAAACAGACTATATAAGAAGACAGGAGTGGGAAGATGTAAACCATTCAGGCTATTCAGACAGCTCAGGCAAGAGATGTTAGGGCTCAGATTCTGGTTATAACTGTGTAGGTAATGAGTCACTGTAAGATCCAGAGTATACTTTTGAAGTAGAATAAGATTTTACAATGGATTGGACCAAGTATAAGGTGAAGAAAAGAGTTAAAACTCCTAAGTTTCTGGCCTGAGCAACTAGATAGATGGTTGATGTCGTTTGCTGCAAAAGGAAGGCTTGGGGAGCAATTTAAGAGAAAGTGTTTATAATTATTTTTTGAATTTAATACTTTCAGTTTATTATTTTTCGAGTTCATCTGTCAAATTTCTCCAACTAGCTTACAATCCGTTTTGTATTTCTTTTGTATCCTCATGTGCCTGGCATAGCTGATATATAATCAATACCTGCTGGATCTAATTAAATTGAAGTGGTCTTACAAGAAAACTTATGAATCAACATTTTCAAACCTTATGTTTGAAAAATCAAATACAGATGTTTTAATCAAAGACACTGTATGTTCAAAATTAAAAAACAAATGCTAGAGACAAGCCTGTAGGTATATGTTTACAGTTTTAAAATGCATGCATTGTTGAATGCTTGGTGGCATAAAGCAAACTGCAGAGAGAAGTTTTCAAAGGGAGTTAACATAGAAAGATTTTTTAATGTCATAAATTATAATTAAATGAAACAGAATTGAACTAGAACTTGACATCACATCCTAAATAACTATTAGCAGCAAATGATAAATTTTGAAAAACTGGAATCCTCAGTCATTGTCACAACCAACGAAATAAAGGGAAATCATGTAAATGCAAACTTTTATGTATTCTCCTTTAAATCATACTGTGGCAAAGTTGAATGCTAGCAGCTTATGTTCTTGTGGGTAATTGGCTCTGGCATATTAGCCCCAGGAAAACACTTCCATCATCTTCTAGCCATATCTTGGGAAAATGCCAGATAAAATATTTAATTCTTTATTTCATACCTTTTCTGTGTACCTTTTATACATTTTGCCCTTTAGTAACTAATTCTCTAACAATGCTAAAAATCTAAAAAAATTATACAATTTTTAAAATTGTACACTTTTCTCTCTAAAATTTGCTAACATAGAACAAGAAATCAATGACATTTTCACATGGGTATTAATTAAATTATATTAAATTGTAAGACTTTGTAATCTTTAAAACTGCTAGTTTAATTATAATTTATGACATTTATAGCTAAGGCTATAAATTACTTAGGTCTAATAACTGAGACTTATCAGGGCTTCCTGACATATATCATGAAGTAATAAGAGTAGCCCAAGGGAAGATCTTATAATAACAAAAGCATTAATAGAGATGTCCCTTATTTAGAGTACGTAGCTCTCTACCTGCCCCCTACAACACTAACATAAACAGAGCATTAGCAAAATTTATATTCACAACTACATAGTATAAACACTGTCCTGTTTTCTGTTTTGAGACAACTATCAATGCTGAAAAACAGAGATGAGGTTTACATCTCTCTCCCTCAGTAAAATATAAGGTCCTCGGAAGCAGGGACTATACCCTGTTTATTTTGGTAACCCCAATTTCACCAACAGTGTCTAACAGAGTAGATACTCAGCAAATGTTGCTTATTCTTTTTTTTGTTCCTAAACCTTGGCCTCAACTTGGCAATCCTTGGAAAGGCAACAATTTTGTCCTGTGATCACCAGTGACACATCTCTAAGATGGAGCTACCTCCAATTCCTCTCCTTTCTTCAAGGTTCAGGTCCCATGTAATTCATAAAACCTTCTCTGATTTCCCCAGCCCAAAGATAACTAACTCCCTTTTCTACAGTTCTAAAGACTTTACTGTCTAATCATATATTTGACATGAATACACTATCTTGGACTATTTATTACCTATTCATTTTAAATCCAGATCTAGATATACCTTATTCCCTCAACTAAATTAATTTCAAGGACAGAATAATGGTTATATTTGTGTCCAAATACATAGCAGAATAATGGCTATATTTGTGTCCAAATACATAGCAAAGTGCTCTGCACTCAATAAGTGTTCACTGATAAAAATAAAGACAAAGATGATAAAGATAATACGAAGCCAGTTTTGCATATTTTTCTATCAGGTATTCATTCAAAGGCATGGCAATGCCTTTGAAATTTCCTGATCAAAATAAGGAGTGGGTAACTGTCACAGCCAAAACTAACAAAATGATATTATTACTAACCAAAGAGTATTTTACTGTCACCCAACATTTTGAGTAGGACTGTATATATATGTATATGTATAAAACCAACCTAATATAATGAAAATATAACCAAGAAGTATGTGAAAAGGTAGGATTACACCCTCAAAAAATGATTATTTAATACCATGAGCAATCAAAACTATATGGCACAGTAAGAAAAGATGTCACAAAACAGTATGCCCACAATTTTTTTTTAATGGGTATATAATGTGTAACGTGAATGTGCATCTATGTTTGTGTATTTATATAGGTACACTGGAGGAAAGGGAAGGGAATAAAGAAATAAACACTAAAATGTTAGTAATTACTACACAGTAAAACTACAGATGATTTTTACTTTCTTCTTCATGTTTTTCTCTACTTTCCAAATCAGAAACACATACCTAAATACAATGAATAATTTTCTTAAAATAAAACCTCCCAACATTTAGAAATTTTGTCGTTGATGTTAAAATAAGCCAACAATCTCAACTTAGTCTAGTGAGCAACATAATAGAGTTACAGAACAAAGTTATTTCTTAAGGTTAAACTCAGTCTCTGAAAGTATTTCTTACCTACTCTGCACTAACCACCCTCTTAGTTAAGTAATAGTTATACAGCAATAGTATAAATAAAAGGCTCTATTCAGAGGAAGGGACGATGAAGATACTAAGACTATCATTAGTATCCAGAATGTATCATGTAGAAATTCATTTCCTTTGGACATAGTCAAAAATCCATGTGTAAAAGCCTTTGATCTCATTAAATTTTTAAATTACAGACCCTGGCTGACAAAAGATAAAAGACAAATTCATATTTTGCACTTTCTGAAAAACTTGTCTAATACTGAAATTTATTAATCTGGACATAAAAAGTACAAATCTACTTAACAGACAAATGTTAATGTTAAGTTAACACAAAAAGTTTCCCATTTGGAAAGATCAAGAGATTCAAAGGTTTATTCTAAGTTGGGAACACTATCAAAACAACATAGTACAGCCACTCTGGAAAACATTTTAACAGTTTCTTTAAAAACTAAACATTCAACTACCATACAACCTGGCAACTACACTCCTGGGCATTTATCCCAGAGAAATAAAAACTCATGTGCACACAAAAACCTGCACATGAATATCTATAGCAGTTTTATTTGTAACAGCCAAAAACTGGAAACAAGCCAGATGTTCTTCAATGGGTGAATAGTTAAATAAACTACTACAGCCATACCATGATATACTACTCAGCAATAAAAAGGAATGAACATCTAGGAATAAACCTACCTAAGGAGACAAAAGACCTGTATGCAGAAAACTATAAGACACTGATGAAAGAAATTAAAAATGATACAAATAGGTGGAGAAATATACCATGTTCTTGGATTAGAAGAATCAACATTGTGAAAATGACTCTACGACCTAAAGCAATCTACAGATTCAATGCAATCCCTATCAAACTGCCAATGGCATTTTTTACAGAACTAGAGCAAAAAATTTCACAATTTGTAGGGAAGCACAAAAGACCCCGAATAGCCAAAGCAATCTTGAGAACGAAAAATGGAGCTGGAGGAATCAGGCTCCCTGACTTCAGACTATACTACAAAGCTACAGTAATCAAGACAGTATGGTACTGGCACAAAAACAGAAATATAGATCAATGGAACAGGAGAGAAAGCCCAGAG
>NC_041229.1:46073822-46098059 GCF_002837175.3 Physeter macrocephalus
AAAAAAAAATGTCATGAAGAGATTAGTGGTAGGACAGGAATAAAACACAGACCTACTGGAGCAAGGACTTGAGGATATGGGGAGGGGGAAGGGTGGGCTGTGACAAAGTGAGAGAGTGGCATGGACATGTATACACTACCAAATGTGCAATAGATAGGTAGTGGGAGGCGGCCGCATAGCACAGGGAGATCAGGTCTGTGCTTTGTGACCACCTGGAGGGGTGGGATAGGGAGGGTGGGAGGGAAGGAGATGCAAGAGGGAAGAGATATGGGAACATATGTATATGTATAACTGATTCACTTTGTTGTAAAGCAGAAACTAACACACCATCGTGAAACAGTTATACTCCAATAAAGATGTTAAAAAAAAGAAGAATACTAGTCCTGGGCTCCCCTGGTGGCGCAGTGGTTAAGAATCCGCCTGCCAAGGCAGGGGACAAGGGTTCGAGCCCTGATCCGGGAAGATGCCACATGCCGCGGAGCAAATAAGCCCGTGTGCCTCAACTACTGAAGCCCACGCGCCTAGAGCCCATGCTCCGCAACAACAGAAGCCACCACAATAAGAAGCCTGCACACCGCAACGAAAGAGTAGCTCCTGCTCGCTGCAACTAGAGAAAGCCCGCACACAGCAACGAAGACCCAACACAGCCAAAAATAAATAAATAGATCAATACATTAAAAAAAAAAAAAAGGAATGAACTACTGATATACCAAACAACTTGAATCTCCAGAGAATTACGTTGAGTGAAAACAGCTAATGACAAATAGTATGTACTATATAATTCTATTTATACATCACTCTTGAAATGATTATAGAATTTAAAGAATTACAGAAATAAAGAATAAATTAATGGTTGCCAGAGGTTGAGGAATGGGAGGTAAGGGTCAGAGGGAAGTAAATGTAGCTACAAAAGGGCAGCATGAAGGATCCCTGTGAAGGAAATGTTCTCTATCTTGACTACAGTAAATATCAATGTAAATATCCTAATTTTGATACTACTACAGTTTTGTAAAATAATACTATTAAGGGAAACTGGGTAGAGAGTAACATGAGATCTCTCTATTATTTTTTACAACTGCATATGAATCTATGATTATTTCAAAATAAAAAGTTTAATCTTAAAAAAAAATACAGTATTTTTAGGGTGCTTTCCAACATTGATTATATCAATCAAAATCAAATATCTTCTCTCCAGGAATTTCCAGTCTAAACGAGGCAACACAAAAAAAGTTTGTGGATGTTTACTTAGAATTTAAGATAAGTGTGTAAATACATATAGTATTTCAGTATTAAAGTACCACCATGTGGTAGTATAGAAAAGCATGTGTATAACTAAAAGAAAAAAATGCGTTAAAACTCAAATCTATTCTAGTACACAGATATAATATTTTTAAGTTTTTTACAAAATCAGAAAGGAAAGCAGCACCTAGCATAGTTTGGTGCTACTATTATGGTTTCCACAGCACCCTATAATTCATCTTCCAGTCCTTTTCAAACATTATTTCTATTGTGACTTTTCCACTAGACAGCAAACTCCATAAGTACAAGGACTGTCTTCATCTTGCCTTCCAGCATATAGCACAGTAACTGACACATGATAAGAACAGAGCAAAAATTAAATATTTAAAAACTGAAATAAGTTGCTGAATACAACCCTGAACTACATTCCCTTGTTACAAAATTCAAAAACCTATCCTTAGGTAAACACATAATTAATTCATCTTTCCTTAGCTGAATTTTTCAATGTCGCCTATCAATTCTATTAAACAACTTTAAAAGGTTTTAATACAAATATGTTTTTAAAATATGAACTTGACAATGAAAATCCTATAACCTTGATTTTATATTTACAGTAAATATCAGACTAGACAACATTAATTTCAATTCTGAAAACTTAGAAATTTAGAAGCCTAGCTAATTATATTATTAAATATATTCAGTATTTAGAGATAGAATGAATGCTATTCTGATTCCAAGAAAACTGTGCATCATAAAAGCTCATCCTTAAATCTTTTTTGCCACAAGAAGTTAGCAATAGAAGCAGAGTATGAAATGAAATTAAAGATATATAGAGAGACATATACAGATATAGATATATACCCTATCATAGATGAAGATCTAATCTTTAAGGAAAAAAGAGTCATGAAGGACACAGGGCCGTGAATCATCTTCCTCCTGAAGTAAGTGCAATTCAGTCATATATGACAGGAATAAACCAGACAGCATCAAAGCTATTTTAAACATTTAAGTCTAATCTTTAAAACAGAGACAGAAAATATTCTCAAATTTAAGTAGGCTTTCTTTTTTTTTTTTTTAAGGGAACTTGATTCAAAAAAACAAACAAAAAAAGGTTAAAAAGTGCATGGAAAAACCTTGAAAGCAAAAAAAAGGAATTACTCACCAAGTTGGCCATATAAATTGTGAGCAGCCCTCTCCTGCAAATAATTTTAAGAAGAGACAGCATGAGACTAACCATCAATTTGACTTAATAATCACTTTATCATTTTTTTAGAAATCTACCAAAACAATTATCAGAAGTTGTGAAAAAGGGATAGATTATGCTGATCTAAGTTTTCAGTACCCTAATAGTTGGCTGTAAATAGATTCTACAAGTCATTCTAATCTGTAGTCATTAAACATTCTGTTTAATGCTTGTTAATTAAAATTCTTTAAAATTACTATTGCCTAGTAATTGTTAACTAGACTTACTGTGATAATCATTTTGTGATATACACCAATATCTAATTATTATATTGTTCACCTGAAACTAATATAATGTTATATGTCGATTACATTTCAATTTTTAAAACTACTAATACCTTATTATTTATTAATAGGAAGAGAAGTACAATTTGCTATTATTCTATGTTTATGCTAGAGAATTCTAAATTTAATGAAGAATCCTAACAAATTCATCTTGCCAAAAATGTCAAGGCCATATCAGTTCTAACTAAATGAATATTTATTTTTAAAAAAACAGATCTTCTATTTGTTTCACACACAATGCAACTGTTCATTAGATGCCATTACAAATCATACAAAACCACCTTGTTTTAATTTCATTGTTAAGTGAAAAGTCAGGCAGTAAGTTAATTCTCTAATGCCAAAGGACAAACAAAAGCTCTATAAACACTCACTTTACAGAAAAACTGCATATTTACTAAATGCATATTTACTCTTACTTAATGAGAATTCATCTAGAAACTCAAAGATAAGGACAATGTTATGCCCTTAATAACTTTATTTAACTTATCTGCACATGAGACCATAAATGAAACATATCCTATCCTCTAAGAAAGAGGTCTTCAATGTTTTAAGAGTTCAAGGGCAGAGTTCAAATAACAAACTCTGAAAATTATAAAAACTTATTTGAGTTTCAATTATGAACATTTTTTTAGAACTCAAAGAAACTACTACTTTATATATAAAAGAAGCAACAATATCAAATGACTTTCACTTAAATATCATGCCAGGTCTTGATATTAACATCATCAATCAAATCTTCTTGATGTCAGATCCAGTCATACAAAGTCTTGATTGCTCATCATTTAACATGGCTTAATAGGATTTTTAATGTACTAAAGCCACATGGAGGCAGTATGATATAAGTGAACAATGCTGAAGTGAAGTTAGGAAATCAGGGTTCCAGTTAACTTTAATTCTCTGGTACCCTGTAATTTTGTCATAAAAATAAGGGAACAAAACTAGTTATCTAACTTACATTTTCAAACATAAAAACTATTTAAAGAAAAAAACTTACATTTATCAGCAATATATAAAACATATCATTGGGCCACCCTGGTTGAAAGGAGGAGGCGGTCTAGGCATACCCACTGGGCCATACCCCCCAAGCAATGTCCCTCTTCAGCAGGTCCTAATGCACCTCAGCAGAACAAGACAAGTTTACTGACCTTCTAAAAAAGAATTTCAGAATCAGTGATAAGATGATCTGTAAGGTCCCTTTTAGCTCTTCTTTTCTATGATTTGTACATACGAATTGAAATTGTTCTCACTAATCCTTACCAATCTTATTAGCTCCTACCAAATTCTAAATCAAAGATGTTCTAATAGTACTTATTTTAAATAAATTATATCAAGAAAAGTTAGGGTAACATCATCATCCAAGAGTCACACATGCACAGAAAAGTTAAATCCTTCTCAAGTGATAACCTATTCTTACCAACAGCTGGTTACGTATGAAGAAAAAAATAATATTCTTCATTACAAAACCAAAATTAAAATATTTCTGTAATTTCAGTGGTAGTCCCTGAAAATACTTTTCATTATGAAGTGAACTAATGTATGATGCTATCTTTAAAAACATTTGTTCCACTAATCTCATTCTGCCTCTAATATTAACAGTAATCCAGCTCCAGAATCATCACTAGCTTCCATCTATAACTGTTTACCTTTACTGAGCAAAGATTATCTTGTTAAACTTTACATTTTCACAGACCTGCAATAATAGTACCTGGCATCTATAGACACTAAGCAAATGGTAGAATTACTAAGCAAGGTATTACTAGGAACCCAGTTTTATAAAAAGGAACACATTATAAACATGTATTATAGAAATATAATAAAAGATAGCCACCAGACAGAGCGAGGGCCAATTAATGATACTAATTTATTAGCAAGCAAAGATGTGATCTGTTTGTCATACATTTGTATAAAATTTAATAATTTACAAGGTATAATTAATATTTTGAAATCAGATTTTATCCCTCACTAGTTCTATGAAGTGTAACACAGATACTACTGTCCCCCCTCTATTGAAAACCAAGAATCAAAGAAGTGGTTTCCTTAAAAATACAAAAGCAGCAAAAAGCAAGTTCGTCTGACTCCAGTTTCACGTTCTTTCCAATGCACTGTTTCTACAGCAGAAAATCTTTACATTACTAAGTTACCTTTTATTTATTTATTTATTTATTTATTTATTTATATTTTTGGCTGCACTGGGTCTTTGTTGCTGCACGCGCGCGGGCTTTTCTCTAGTTGAGGCGAGCGGAGGCTACTCTTTGTTTTGGTGCGCGGGCTTCTCATTGCAGTGGCTTCTCTTGTTGCGGAGCACGGGCTCTAGACGCGCAGGCTTCCGTAGTTGTGGCACGTGGGCTCAGTAGTCGTGGCTCGCAGGCTCTAGAGCACAGGCTCAGTAGTTGTGGCGCACGGGCTTAGTTGCTCCGCGGCATGTGGGATCTTCCCAGACCAGGGCTCGAACCCGTGTCCCCTGCATTGGCAGGCGGATTCTTAACCACTGTGCCACCAGGGAAGTCCTAGGTTACCTTTCAATTCTAAAATTCACTGACTTGTTTAATATGCTGTCCTAGCAGGCTTCTGTGTGATGAGGATGAACAAAGCCTTGACACATTCTTACTACTGGGAAAAACTGAGGATGCATCGTTATTAGATGATGTCATATTCTGGTCTCAAGTTTCAATTTATCGTTCCCAAACAATGAGGAAGATCACCTCCTTCCCAGCTTTATCTAATTCCAACCCAAAGCTAATAGCCTCAAGAATGAGAGGACAATGCCTGTGATGGCCATGATATGTTGGATTACATAGCCAGACTCTTTTTGGTGCCTTTACCTGGTACATCTTTAACCTCCATTCCAATGTCAACTTGGTAGGTTAGAATATCAGAACAGTGATTTATTTTAACACTTCTCCAGAGATGTTCAGTATCATAGGAAATAGATAAGCTAATTAAATACCAATTTTATTTAACACTTGACTGTATCTAGCCTAAGTCTGAAGACAAACAAGTCACTCCCTTCCTAGTGCATAAATTCTCTCTAGAAACCAAGTTATATATTATAAAACACTGCTACAACAGTGATGGGGAAGGGGGAGGTGCCAATTAGAACAAAAGGTGGCCTAGAGGAAGGGCTGGGGCCAAGGAGGACAATAACTTTTTAAACTTCACGGAAGACTCTGATACATAAATACTCCCATTCTACTGAGAATCACTAGATTAGAAGACTGGTGAAGCTCAGTGAATAAGCAGTCTAAAGTTAGTCGAGTATTTCTTTAAACTACAGATACGTTTCTTTTTTTTTTTCTTTTTTTTTTGATGGGGAAAGGGGGTGACTCTTTTAAACGTGCATGAAAAATGTAAGTGGGTGTGCACATCAAAGGGTACTATCTAAAAAAGTATTAAGAACCACTGCTGTAAGAACTAACTCTTTGTAATCAGAGTATCACTATTCCTGTGGGAAAATATTAAAATAATTAAATTTTCTTAACATCTCAGTAGATTAATAAAAGGTATCCTCACATTCTATTGAAATTCTAAGGATTATCTTCTAACGACATTATTTTGTCTAATCAGATGAACAATAATACTTTTTTTCCGGAAACTTTAGTGTAAATATTCTTTAGCTAACTTTCTCAAATTTCTGAATGACACTGTATAAAACACATTTCATAACTAAGGTCACTACAGAATACAGAAAGAATGGTGTAACCTCTAAACTCTAAATATTTATATATTCTATGTATACATATAAAATATGTGTGTTCTGTGTTCTATGGATAAGGAGAAATTAGAGATTAAAGAAAAACAAAGTGATTGTTCTTAAACATTGTAATGGTTACCAAGAGATGCTATTTAATCATTTCAGAAAGTCTTTCAAAATATAATAGATTTCATCTGTCAGCATGTTTTAGAAGAGTATAAAATACTTCTTTAAGGTATAAGAATGGATAAGGTAAACTTCCAGTCTAGAGCAAGAGTCTATAATCACATTCTATTATATATAGTGGATAATACAGAGTAAGCTTTTCAGAAGACTGCAAGGTAATTTAATTTTCTTCCTGTGAACATGACACTGAAACTTGAAGATACCAAGAATTTATAGGCCAGTTTATAAGTATTCTTTAATTCACATATTATATAGTTGATTCATTTTGGTCATATCTGCTTGGGAGTTTCATAACTACAACAGTGTAATTTAACAACTCAAGCCATGAATATGCTTAGAATAAATATGCAATTTTTGATACTTTAATCCACGTCCATGTTTGAGCACCCTGCACTTTCAACTTACCTAAACTAATACTAAATATCAAAGCAAATCCATAGCAATTCTACAAAACAAAATCCATCAGAACAACTTCTTTCTGAACCACAAACAAAGCACTTCCTAGAAAAAGAAAGAGAAGACTAGTTCTTAACAGCCCACCTAGGGATAAACTAGATGTTACCAATGCTTCCTGCTGAGTTACTAAGATCAGAGTTCTTTGTGGCACAAATTTTTTAAGCAACCCTGGAAACAACTTCAAAGCTTTCACAGAACCCCACAGTGATGCGATTAAGATTTAAGTAAGCTGCCCTCTTACAAGGTGTTAGGAACTAGCTGGCAAAGCATGCTTAATTCTGTAGAGAGAAGGAGACTGGGAAAGATGGATGGATGGATGGATGGAGGGATGGATGAATAAATGGGTGGACGAGTTGGAAAGTTGGGAGGAAATAAGTTTAAACCAATGTAGATGAAGACATACTTATGAATATAGATGGATCTTCACTTATACATCTATATCTATATATCTATCCATAATACATATGTGTGTATATATAACCATGTTGTATGCATGTACCTCATTAAATGCTTTTTGAAAAACTGATTATACAAAATGTATAACTTCAGTAAAGATTTTATTAAATACAGCTTTAGAGATTTAAAAATTAGGATTACCACTATTTGCTAATTTGAAAAAAACTGCTTATCTTCCACATTCTGTTTCTTCTACTCTTTCTAATATATTACTGATATTTATTTTTAAAAGGATGAACTGACAACTGATCAATTGATAAAAGATCAATTGAAATCTGATTCCTTAAATGTTGCTGTTTCCCAACTTATAACCTCAGACCTCTTCTTATTCTGAGCTTTGAGACTCTGATCCTCTCCCATAGCTTCAATGATAACCTACAAGGAGGAAACTTCCAATTTTATTTATATAACTACTATGCTTCTCCTGAATCTAGACTCATTTCAAGCTGCCTACTGGCTATCTCCATCAACATATCATTGACTTTCTTTGTGAATTAAAGGCATGATTATAATTTCCTTTTCCTTAAAGTAAAAACTATAATATTAATATGCTTCATTTTGGGCTAGATGTAATAATTTTGAAATACACATAACTTCAACCTTTGTAAATTACTTACAGTCTATTCAGGGATATTGATGTTTAATGAAATCAATAAACATTTGTTTTAAGTAAAAAATACTTTTTCAAAGCAAGTAAGACCACTGAGTTAACTTTTGTGCAATTCCAGATAAACATAGACCATACTTTCTTAAAATAAGACACACTATAAAGTAACTTGTAAAGAAATAAAACAAAAAGATTTGCTTTTCTATCTTTTAAGGTTAATTACAAAAAAATCTTTTAAACCTGCTTTTTAAACAGTAAGTCACCAGCTTCTGAACAATACTATAAAATTAAATTTTAAAGTTTTTAATTAGACCCCCAAACCAGTATTTGTGGCTGATGTACATACACATACACAATTCTAAAAAAAACCCAAGAACTCAAAAGTTATTTCCAGGTATTAACTGCATCACCTAATAAACAACAGAATCAATACATAGCACAAAAAGTTCGACTACTAAACAATCACATCAAGATAAGGATCAATTTTTCTTCAGCAACCATGGGATAATACTTATAAAGAAGCCAAACTTAAAATTCTGATCAGGTCTTCAAAACAGTAAATCCACTCCAATTAATATTTAGAACAGGCCATAATCTAGAAACAATTTTCTATGAATACCTACTGTCTATGAATAAAACACTAATGCAATAGCTCACTTAAAAAAATAAAATCAGAAAACTTAAAAAAAAAATAGTGTACTACCAAATGTAAATGGAGAATAGGAAATAAACTAGTAACTAAAATCCAAGTTATCACCTCACTTAAACCTCTTTATGCCTTAAGAAGATATAGCTTTTAATATCAATAACACAATTTTATTTTAGAATTATTATGGTATTTAAACAAATGTTGGTCTTCAAAGAAAAATTTAACTTTTTTGAAACTAAAATTGTAAAGATAAGACCTAGACTAATACATCAACAGAAAAAAATTGAGAAATCAACAAAACACACATATATATGAAAAATTGGTATATGACAAGGAGCATTCCAAATCAGTGGAGAAAGAATGGACTATTGAACTCCTGGTGCCAGAGTAACTGACTATTGGCTAGCAAAAAAAGAAATAAAGAAGGGGGGTGTGGGCGGGGGGGAGAAAAAAGAAAAAGAAAAAAGAAAGGAAAGGGGAAAAAAATCCTATAATAAGTAGCCTCTAAGATGGAAGTGATCACTTAGTCCTAACACCAAGTAAAAAGCTCAACAAACTGAAAAGTTAACATCCACAAGAAAAGTAAGGTCACACTGTAAACTGCTGCCCACAAAACTGGAGAGACTGCAGGCAGATACAGAGAATTACAACTTAACAGAGCAGACTCACAAGCTGAAACCTTGGAGGGAATGAGAGCCAGGAGAGTAAAGCCTGAACTATAATTGATAAATAGCAGGAGGTTCAGTGTGGAAGTTAAAAATTACAGAGGTATCAGTCTTAAGGGGGCCCCACACTTTTTTTAGTTTTACCTCCAGGAGCTTGACTAGGTTCTCACAGTAAATAGCAGAGAAAAATCCCCTTGTACTTCCAAGTAGGGGGAGGGGAAAAGGAACCATTTTGAAATAAACCAGAGCACTGGCTGCCCTCAGGGGAAACTAGTTAAGAAGAGCCTAACCTGCTGGGGTATTATGAGAGCCTAACTCACCTGGGGAAAGAAAATACCCAACTCCAGGTGGCTCTAGAATTCTACATGGAGGAAGGGGAAAAACCCAACTCCAGCACACTCTAACCATCCTGCCCCACCAAGGGGGAGGGGGAAAATTGAGAAACACTTGTAAAGTTCACAGTCCACAGGCATAGGCTCACTGGAAGGCTGAAACCGAGTCAAAGAACTATAGAACACTTCCCTTCCCCACACAACTCACCACCACATTACAAAAGGCCTATTTACAGCAATTCCATTTACCTGGTACATCATGTCCAGCTAACAAGAAAAAATTACAAGGCATACCAAGAGGCAAAAGACAAATTGAAGAGACAGAGAAAGTATGAGAACCAGACATGGCAGGGATGTTGGAATTATCAGATCAGGAAATTAAGACAACAATGATTAATATGGTAAGGGCTCTAAATGGATAAAGTAGACAGAATATAAGAACAGACGAGCAATATAAGCAAAGAGATGGAGATCCTAAGAAAGAACCATAAAGAAAAGGACTATGACAGAAATGAAGAATGCCTTTGATGGGATTATTAGTGGACTGAACACAGCTGAGGAAAAAAATCTCTTAGCTATAGGATCTATCAGTAGAATCCTCAGAAACTGAAAAGCAAAGAGAACAAAGACTGAAAAAAAACAGAAGAGAATATCCAAGGATTGTGGGATAATTACAAAAGGTAAAACATATGTGTAATGAGTATAGCAGAAGGAGAAGAAAGAGAGAAAGAAACAGAAGAAATATTTGAAACAATGATGACTCAAAAATTTCTCAAATTAATGTCAGACACTGAACCATAGATCCAGGAAGCTCAGAGAACATCAAGCAGGAAAAATGCCAAAACAAAACTACACCCAGGCATATCTTATTCAAACTACAGAAAATCATAGATAAATAAAAATCCTTAAAGAAAAAAGAAGAAAAACACACCTTACCTATAGAAGAACAAAGATAAGAATTACATCTGACTTCTCCTCAGAAACCATGCAAACAGAAGAGTGGAGTGAAATACTGAAAGCATCGAGAGAAAAAAAACCACCAACCTAGAATTCTGCACCCTGTAAAATTATCCTTCAAAAGTGAAGGACAAATAAAGATTTTACTAGACAAACAAAATTGAGAGAATCTGTTGCCAGTAGACCTGCTCTGCAAGAAACGTTAAATGCTCTCCAGAGAGAAGAAAAATATGAGTCAGAAACTCATCTACATAAAGAAAGGTAGAGCATCAAATAAGATATGAGTGAAGGTAAATTTTTTAATTTTATTTTTCTTATTTTTAATTGTTCAAACAGATAACAATTGTTCAAAATAATAGCAACAATGTATTTGATTATGTATGTATATATCGTGCGTGTGGTATGTTTGTATGTGTGTGTGTGGTAATTATGCTTATAAGTGAAGTGAATGACAACAATGATACAAAGGACAGGACGAAGGAATTTGGGCTATTTTGTTATTATAAGATACTCTCATTACCTATGAAGGGGTACAGTATTATTTGAAAGTGGACTTGGATTAGTTGTAAAGATGTACTGTAAAAACTAAGGAAACCACTAAAAAAAGTAAAAAAAAAAGAAGTATAACTGATATGTTAAGAAAGAAGAGAAAATGGAACCACATATAACGTTCAGTTAAAACTACAAAAGGCAGAATAAGAGTGGAAGACAAAAATGAGAACAAAGGCAACAAAGAGAAAACAGCAATGAATATGGTAGAAATTAATCCAACTATATCAATAATCACTTTGAATGTCAATGGTCTAAATACAATTAGAAGACAGATTGTCAGAGTTGATCCCAAAACATAACCCAACTATATGTCATCTACAAGAAACCCCCTTTAAACATACAGACACATAGAGATTAAAATAAGTAAGCATATGAAAAAATGCTCCACAAAATACATATATCATCAAGGAAATGCAAATTAAAACAACACTGAGATACCACCACACATGTATTAAAATGGCCAAAATTCAGAACACTGATAACACTAAATGCTGGTGAAGATGTAGAGCAACAGGAATTCTCATTCATTGCTAGTGGGGATACAAAACGACCCAGACACTTTGGAAGACAGCTGGCAGTTTCTTACAAAATTAAATATACTCTTACCAGATGATCCAGCAACCATACCCCTTAGTAATTATCTAAAGGAGTTGAAAATTTATGTCTACACACAAACCCACACACGGAGGTTTATAGCAGCTTTATCCATAATTACCAAAACTTGGAAGCAACCAAGATGTCTGTCAGTAGGTCAATGGATAAATAAACTGGTACATCCAGACCATGGAATATTATTCAGTTCTAAAAAGAAACAACCTATCAAGCCATGAAAAGACATGGAGGAAGCTTAAATGCATATTACTAAGTAAAAGAAGCCAATCTGAAAAGCCAACATACTGTATGACTCCAACTATATGACATTCTAGAAAAGATAAAACTATGGAGACAGTAAAAAGATCAATGGTGCTAGGAGTTGAGGGGAGAGAGGGATTAATAAGCAAGCACAGAGAATTTTCAGGACAGTTAAATTACTCTGCATGATACTATAATGGCCTATACGTGTTCTTATACATTTGCCCAAACCCATAAATGTATAACACCAAGAACCCTCTTGTAAATTATGCATTTGGGATGATGATGATGTGTCAATGTAGGTTATCTATTGTAACAAATATACCACTCTGTTGGGTGATGTTGATAATTGGGGAGGCTATGCAGGTGTAGAGACAGAGGATATATGAAAAATCATTATACTTGCTGTTCAATTTTGCTTTGAACCTAAAACTGCTCCCCCCCCAATACAGTCTTTTTAAAAAGGGGGTGGGGGACAATTTTTTTTTAAGTAATACATTCTGTCACCTTCTACAAAAAAATAAAAATTCAAATAATGGAAAAGAATGTAGGAAAAGGAACAGAGAAATATAAAAAGGAGAAAAAAATAGTACTAAAACAGTAGACTTAATCTAGCTATAACATAATACATCAAATATTAATGGACAAAATAATCTAATTAAAAGGCGAAAATTAGCAGAATAAATTTTAAAAACCAAGACCCAACTATATGCTGTCTGCAAAAAATACACTTTAAAGACAGAGGTGCTTGAAATTAATTGGAAAGAAAATATATACAATGCAAACACTAAGAGAAGGCTGGAGTGGTTATATTAATAACAAATAAAATAGAAATTGGTTATATTAATAACAAAATAGAAATAAGAACAAAGGGAATTATCTGAGCTATAGAGGAACATCTTATATTGATAAAATGTTCAATTTATCATGAAAAAAATGACAATTATAAGTGTGTATATACCAATAAAATCGTCACAGAAACTGATAGCATTAAAGAGATAAACAGACAAATCCAGAACCACAGTTGGAGATTTTAACACCTTTCAGCAAATGATAAAACTAGAAAAAAAATTCAGTAATGATATAGATCAGTAGTTTTCAACAAAGGAGGGATCTGTCCCATGGAGAACATATTTCCCATGGAAACATTATTTGTTGTCTCAATTTGGTGGGGAAGGGGAGGGAGGGCTGGCTAATGGTATGTATGAGTACAATGCACAAACTCTCCCCAAAACAAAGAATTAATGGCCCAAAACATGTCAATAGTGCCAAGATTGAGAACCCCTGCTAGATATGAAGAACTACATCACTTTGACCTTGTTGATATTTTTAAAATACTAAAATCAGGCTAAAATAAATCACAAGAAAACCACATGATCATATCAATTGATCCAGAACAGACATTTGACAAAATACCTATTCATGATCAAGGCTCTTGGCAAAACTAGGAAAACATGTGAACTTCCTAAACTTGATAAAGAGCATCTTAAAAAAACACCCTACAGCTAACATTATACTTAAAGGTGAAAGACTGGATTCCTTTCCCCTAAGATCAAGAACAAGGAAAGGACATACCAACACAATAAAGCAAAAAAAGGAAATAAAAGATATACAGACTGGAAATGTAAAAATAAAACAGTCCCTATTTGCAACAACATAATTTTCCATGTCAAAAATCTCAAAGATTATGGAAAAAAACTCCTGGAACTAATAAGTGTATTCAGCAAGGTCCCAGGAATCAAGATCACACTCAAAAACCAATCACACTTCTATGTTGTAGCAACAAACATGTGAAAAGTGATATTAAAACCGTAATACCCCCTTACCTCACATCATAGATAAAAATTAACTCAAAATGGATCAAAGACCCAAATACAAGAACTAAAACTATAAAAGTCTTAAAAGAAAACATAGGGGTAAATCTTTGTGACCTTAGATTTGATAATGGCTTCTTAAATATGACACAAAAACACAATCAAGAAAAGAATACATAAATTGGACTTCATCAAAATTTAAAACGTATGTACTTCAAAGGACATGATCAAGAATATAAAAAAACAAGGCATTGAATGGGAGAAAATATTTGTAAATCATATATCCGATAAGTGACTTGAATCTAGAATATCTAAAGAACTCTTACAAATTAATAATAAAAAGATAAATAACCCAATAAAAAACAGGCAAAGGATCAAAACAGACATTTCTCCAAAGAAGATATACAAATGGCTAGTGAGTACACGAAAAGTTGCTCAACACCATTAGTCATCTGGGAAATGCAAATCTAAACCACACCTTAAATACTACTTCACACTCTCTAGGACGACCTTAATCAGAAAGACATATAATTACAAGTGTTAGCCAGGATGTGAAGAAACAAGATCCCTTACTGCTGGAGAAAATGAAAAATGGTGCAACAACTTCACTAAACACTTTGGCAGTTCCTCAAATGGTTAAGCAGAGTTACCATGAGCCAGCAATAACAAAGAGGCCCTTTCATCTTCTTAAGCTCACTACTAAATAATTCTTATATCAAAAGAGAAAAATAAACTAAAATTATAGAATTTCTAGAAAATGATAATGTAAACACTACATGTTAGAATCTCTGGGATACAATTAAAGCAGTGATCAGAAGAAAATTCATAGCCTTAAATACTTATATCAGTAGACTTAAAGAATGAAAATAAAGCCTCAAACTAAAAAGATTTTTAAAAGGAAAGCAAATTAGCCAAAAAAAGTAGAAGGAAAAACAATGAAAGCAAGAACTGAATTAGAAAACCAAAAAACAGAACTAATAAATAAGATGATTCATTGAAAAGCAAAATCAACAAAATTACTAGCTAAAAATAATACAAGATAAATAACAAATTGAGAAATAACCATTGAAAACATAAAATTCAACCAAATCATAACAGACTATTTTGTACAAACTCCATGCAAATAAATATAAAAATCTTTATAAAATAGATAATTTCTGGGAAATGGAAAATTTGTAAGAGATGGATAACTTTCTAACTATTAGAGAAAGTTACTAAAACTCTTTCTCTATTGAGTGAGTTGAAAGTTTAAACAGACCAAGTACCACAGAGGAAACTGATAACTTTTTCTAAGAACTACCACACCCAAAAGAGTCACCATGGCCAGGAGGTTTCACAGAGGAATGGACCAAATACTCAACAGCCAGAAAATTCACTGTTACTTAAACTATACCAGAGAAAGGGGGGGAAAAATGAAAACTTGTGAAATATTTTATAAGGTAAATATGACACTGATAACTAAACCTGATAAAGAATACACACACACATAACTAGCCAATTTCACAAACAGTGATGTCACGATCAACTGAGGTTCATTCCAGCCAAGCAAGGGCTGTGGAATGTCAGGAAATCTATTCATCTAATTCACCAGAAATAACAGATTCATTGGAAAGATCTGGCGATTACCACTTTAATCACATATTCAAACTTAGAACTACTTAGAACTATGGACCTCCTAATGGCCTCAGCATCATCTACGAAGTAAATTCTTACCAAGAATGTTTAATCCAAATCTAATCAAGTCTTTGACTGAACTTCAAGTTTACAGGAAATACCAATTAAACAATTCCATGAGGAAAAATTTCAGGCAAAACCAGAAATGTTTTACACACAACAAGACCACTGCCCTGGTCACGTCAGTAAGTCAATGCCGTGGGGGAAAAAAAGTGGGGAGGTTAACCTAGATTAAGAGGAAATAAAGAAATATAACACCATACATCAACTGTGACTAGATTCTGGTTTAAAAAAAAGCATTTTAGGACAATATGGACAAGATGGTAGTCAGGAATGACCGCTAATTTTCTAATGCGTGATAATAGTGTTGTA
Source organism: Physeter macrocephalus (assembly GCF_002837175.3). Taxonomy (NCBI): domain Eukaryota; kingdom Metazoa; phylum Chordata; class Mammalia; order Artiodactyla; family Physeteridae; genus Physeter; species Physeter macrocephalus. Next base: position 46,089,852 of record NC_041229.1, read on the forward strand.
ATTATGTAGGAAAGTACCCGTATTTTAGAATATTCATTCATTCATTCATTTTACTCATTTAGGAGTAAAATGTCATGATGTCTACAATGTACTTCTATATGGTTCATACACACACATAATACCACACATACATAGACATATAATCACATACAAATAAAGTAAAAATGGTAAAATGTTAACAACTGTTGACTCTAGGTGATTGTTACACAGGTATTCATTTCAACATTTCCTGTTGAAAAGTAGGCAAATAACTTCAAAAATGCCACCTTATTATTCAAGTGCTAAAAAATAAGTTGAAGCAAACTTCATTTAAAGCATCTTTAAAGTTTCATATATGAGTACATACTTTGAAATCATATTTCCAAAACCAATATTTAGGTTTTTAAATTGATCAGAAAGTTACAATCACCAGAACAAGGCTCTCATTACTTATGGGCAAAAAAACAATAAAAATACTTAACACACTTACCATGTGTCAGGCACTCTTCTAAGCACGCTTACATAACTAACTCACTTAATTCTCTGAATAACCATGTGAGTAGATTATCACTACCTCCATTTTTCAGGTAAGGAATAAGCCATAGACGTCACACAATAAGTGGCAGAGCCAGTCTCCCAAGCCAGATTTTATAGCTCCAGCATCCACACTTTTAACAACTATTCTGTACTGTCCTCTCAGGTGGGGTAACCTATGTTTCTAGCAATACTGACTTGATTTTCCTGGGGTTATAACATCCTTTGATTTTAGTAATTTTAATAATCTAAAAGTATCATCAAACAGAGAATCACAAAAATTTAGATACTATTACATTTACAAGAATGCATTAAAATGGCTTCAGGTGGTTTAAGTAAATATTTAGTTACCTAACAAGATCTATCTATAGTCTTACTAGGGGATTGATAATTATAACAAACATCTTCATAAACTGAAAGATGATCCCATCTTGATTAATATACATGACCGTATCTTTATTCTCTGGGATAAAGATGGAATCAAAGCAGTTCTCAACAATAAAAATAATTATTCCTGAAATAGCAAAAATTCTTTTACGCAAAATGTTTAACTTCAACAGTTTACCTGATTGAAAAACTTACATAACAGTCTGTAGTATTTTGTAGAAATCTTATTATTCCACGTGGAACATTTTCAAGTTGATAAAAATGAAAATTTTTTTAAAATGAGAAGATATCTTAAAAATAATAATTGATTTAATAGAGGTTAATGAGCCTGAAGCAAATTACAGATCTAAATGCTAAAAGAAAACTACTGTTTATTTTCTTAGGTGTGATAATGGTATTGCCGTTATGGAAAAGATCTTTAATTAGAATTTATGCAAGCCATGTTTTAGTTTGACACATCAGAGAACCCTCTAATTTTTTAGTAAACAAAGACTAAAGGGCATTGTTACTATATAATGTCAATCTTTATTTTTTATAGGCTTAAAAACTTAAATAATGTAAGTATAAAATTAAAATTTCCATCAAATATTGGGTTGGCCAAAAAGTTCGTTCAGTTTTAAGTAAAAATAAGACACATTTTTCATTTTCACCAAGAACTGTATTGAACAACATATTCCCTAACCAAACAAACTTTTTAGCCAGCCCAATATTTGCAAGACTGAAAAATATATGTGGAAATATTTCTCCTCCCTGGACCATGATAAACAATAAGCAAAAAAAAAAAAAAAAAATCAATCTCTAGTTGTCATGGTAGACAGTAAATCAGTTCTATTAAATATGTAGGTATGTAAAAGTTTACCTGCTTTTTCTCTCAATTAGAATGGCCACATAAGAAGCTGGCAAAGCGGCACCAAAGCCGGGACTCCATGAGTAGAATTTTCCAAGTATCTTCCTGAAATTGAAATTTGGAATGATTATATGAAATTTCTAGTTGGTCATTTCAGTTATTACGCATAGAAGTTCCCCTTCTCAGTTCACCCTCTATCTAAATGTCTCACAGCACCTCAAATTCAGCATGTCCAAAACCAAACTCATTACCTTTCTCCCTTATCTCCATGAACCTGTTCTTTCTCCTCTTTTCCTAGGTTAATGATATCAACAACTACTTATCCACCTACATGTGACACTTTGAGACATCCTTGGCTTCTCCTTCTTCCTTATCCCATACATGAAATCATCCCCTTAAATACTTCCATGTACAATTTACCTCTCAAATTCCTCTCCAACCTACTGCCCTTGCCTCAGTTATGTACCTCACCATCTCTTCTTCAGGCTACTACAATAGCAAACTAACAGGTATCTCTCCTTCCAATAATTTAATCTGTTATATTCATTGAGACAGTCCCTGGATCCAACATTGTTCACTCTTCAAACCTTCTATGTTCTCAGTTTCCTATCTACCAAACGGGAATAAATGTATTACCTATCTCATAGAGTTGTTATGATGTCTACATGAGATATTCCCCAGCACCATGCATGACACATAGGAAGTACTCAGAAAATGTTAGCTATTATTACTATTATTACTATTGTTATCACTACTACTATTTTTTCATTATGACTCCTTTTTTATTGAAGTATAGCTGATTTACAATGTTGTGTTAGTTTCACATATATAGCAAAGAGATTCAGTTATATATATATTTTTTTTCAGATTCTTTTCCCTTATAGGCTATTACAAAATATTGAGTATAGTTCCCTGTGCTACACAGTAGGTCCTTAGTGTGTATATGTTAATCCAAACTCCTAATTTACCCCCCACCCTTCCCCTTTGGTAACCATAAATTTGTTTTCTATGTCTGTGGGTCTATTTCTGTTTTGTATATAGGTTCATCTGTATCATTTTTTCTCAACTATTACTATTTTTTAACACATGATAGATATTCAAAAAATGTCTCTCCTTCTTTCCGTATACAACCCTGGGTAAGTTTTTTCTTATATCGCTTACTAAAGTATTTTACATTTTTTACTTATATGTGTATATAAAATTTTTCATTTACTAGAATATATCTCTTGGAAGAAAGAATCTGCATAGTGTCTCACAAATTATAAATGCCATTAGCCGCTTGGGTTTTTAAAGAGAAAAAAAAGAAATCTGGAGATATTAGGAAGATTCTTTTTTCCTTTCAAAGACAATTTGTTCCTAAGAAAGGGAGAAACAAAAAATTATAAGAAATTGTCTGAACAAAGTTGGTCAACTGCTAAATGATGTATTACAGGAAAAAAATATATGCTATGGGGCTTCCCTGGTGGTGCAGTGGTTGAGAGTCCACCTGCCGATGCAGGGGACACGGGTTCGTGCCCCGGTCCGGGAAGATCCCACATGCCGCAGAGTGATATAATGTCAATCTTTATTTTTTATAGGCTTAAAAACTTAAATAATGTAAGTATAAAATTAAAATTTCCATCAAATATTGGGTTGGCCAAAAAGTTCGTTCAGTTTTAAGTAAAAATAAGACACATTTTTCATTTTCACCAAGAACTGTATTGAACAACATATTCCCTAACCAAACAAACTTTTTAGCCAGCCCAATATTTGCAAGACTGAAAAATATATGTGGAAATATTTCTCCTCCCTGGACCATGATAAACAATAAGCAAAAAAAAAAAAAAAAATCAATCTCTAGTTGTCATGGTAGACAGTAAATCAGTTCTATTAAATATGTAGGTATGTAAAAGTTTACCTGCTTTTTCTCTCAATTAGAATGGCCACATAAGAAGCTGGCAAAGCGGCACCAAAGCCGGGACTCCATGAGTAGAATTTTCCAAGTATCTTCCTGAAATTGAAATTTGGAATGATTATATGAAATTTCTAGTTGGTCATTTCAGTTATTACGCATAGAAGTTCCCCTTCTCAGTTCACCCTCTATCTAAATGTCTCACAGCACCTCAAATTCAGCATGTCCAAAACCAAACTCATTACCTTTCTCCCTTATCTCCATGAACCTGTTCTTTCTCCTCTTTTCCTAGGTTAATGATATCAACAACTACTTATCCACCTACATGTGACACTTTGAGACATCCTTGGCTTCTCCTTCTTCCTTATCCCATACATGAAATCATCCCCTTAAATACTTCCATGTACAATTTACCTCTCAAATTCCTCTCCAACCTACTGCCCTTGCCTCAGTTATGTACCTCACCATCTCTTCTTCAGGCTACTACAATAGCAAACTAACAGGTATCTCTCCTTCCAATAATTTAATCTGTTATATTCATTGAGACAGTCCCTGGATCCAACATTGTTCACTCTTCAAACCTTCTATGTTCTCAGTTTCCTATCTACCAAACGGGAATAAATGTATTACCTATCTCATAGAGTTGTTATGATGTCTACATGAGATATTCCCCAGCACCATGCATGACACATAGGAAGTACTCAGAAAATGTTAGCTATTATTACTATTATTACTATTGTTATCACTACTACTATTTTTTCATTATGACTCCTTTTTTATTGAAGTATAGCTGATTTACAATGTTGTGTTAGTTTCACATATATAGCAAAGAGATTCAGTTATATATATATTTTTTTTCAGATTCTTTTCCCTTATAGGCTATTACAAAATATTGAGTATAGTTCCCTGTGCTACACAGTAGGTCCTTAGTGTGTATATGTTAATCCAAACTCCTAATTTACCCCCCACCCTTCCCCTTTGGTAACCATAAATTTGTTTTCTATGTCTGTGGGTCTATTTCTGTTTTGTATATAGGTTCATCTGTATCATTTTTTCTCAACTATTACTATTTTTTAACACATGATAGATATTCAAAAAATGTCTCTCCTTCTTTCCTTATACAACCCTGGGTAAGTTTTTTCTTATATCGCTTACTAAAGTATTTTACATTTTTTACTTATATGTGTATATAAAATTTTTCATTTACTAGAATATATCTCTTGGAAGAAAGAATCTGCATAGTGTCTCACAAATTATAAATGCCATTAGCCGCTTGGGTTTTTAAAGAGAAAAAAAAGAAATCTGGAGATATTAGGAAGATTCTTTTTTCCTTTCAAAGACAATTTGTTCCTAAGAAAGGGAGAAACAAAAAATTATAAGAAATTGTCTGAACAAAGTTGGTCAACTGCTAAATGATGTATTACAGGAAAAAAATATATGCTATGGGGCTTCCCTGGTGGTGCAGTGGTTGAGAGTCCACCTGCCGATGCAGGGGACACGGGTTCGTGCCCCGGTCCGGGAAGATCCCACATGCCGCAGAGTGGCTGGACCCGTGAGCCATGGCCGCTGAGCCTGTGCGTCCGGAGCCTGTGCTCCACAGAGGGAGAGGCCACAACAGTGAGAAGCCCGCGTACCACAAAAAAAAAAAATATATATATATATACATAAATATGCTATGTACATACAGGTAAGGATAAAACCGTGAGCCATGGCCGCTGAGCCTGTGCGTCCGGAGCCTGTGCTCCACAGAGGGAGAGGCCACAACAGTGAGAAGCCCGCGTACCACAAAAAAAAAAAATATATATATATATACATATATATGCTATGTACATACAGGTAAGGATAAAATATCAGATGAAATTTTCTTTTTAACTGAAGCTTAGCTTTAAAAAAATTAGAAAACCTACATGTAACATGGGTATTTCTGCAATGGACATCAGAAACTTTCTGCCTGAGAAAACTGGAGGTGATTCTTCCTCCAACATAAAATACACAAAGGACTTAACAAGTTACTGAATATAAACATTAAAGGAAAATAATTGAGTGAGTCAATTATAGGAGGAACACAGATGTTACCTTATTATAAGTATTTTATGTCTCCACAACTTAACCAAAAGCTTCATAGAACATAAATATGCTGCAAGACCAATTTATTATTATTGCAATTTTTAAAACCTAATTATCTTATAACTCTATTTTTATAGTTTTAACAAGTATTAGAAACTTTCCAGAGACTACATGGTAAAGAGTTTCTTATACAGATTTTTCAGGTCAATTTAAAGGCATGACTTATTCAATAGTATAAACTTTATCAATTACTAAAAGTTTATAAATATTAATGTTCTTATGGCAAAAATCTATAGAAGACATTTGGAAATTATATTTCTTTTTTTAAAAAAAAGGAAAAAATTATTATTCAATTTATTATTCCCTATACACAAAAAACTAGTTTGGTAAAACATTAAAAGCTTTCACTTTTAGACTGAGAATGAATCATAGCTCCCCATAATTCCCACTTCTAGTTAACACTGTACTGGAGATCTTAGCAAGTATAATAATGCAAGAAAAATAAATACAAGGTATAAGAATTCAGAAATGAAGAAATATTGTTATTAAGTTATGAGCAATTTTTTTTTCCTTAAGAGTCATCAATTTAATACACATCAGTGAATACATGTCAATCCCAATCTCCCAATTCATCACACCACCCCCCCCCCTCTCCCAATTCATCACACCACCACCCCCACCACCCCTGCCACTTTCCCCCCTTGGTGTCCACACGTTTGTTCTCTACATCTGTGTCTCAATTTCTGCCCTGCAAACCGGTTCATCTGTACCAATTTTCTAGGTTCCACACATATGCGTTAATATACGATATTTGTTTTTCTCCTTCTGACTTACTTCACTCTGTATGAAAGTCTCTAGATCCATCCACGTCTCAACAAATGACCCAATTTCATTCCTTTTTATGGCTAAGTAATATTCCATTGTGTATATGTACGACTTCTTCCTTATCCATTCGTCTGTCGATGGGCATTTAGGTTGCTTCCATGACTGGCTATTGTAAATAGTGCTGCAATGAACATTGGGGTGCAAGTGTCTTTTGGAATTATGGTTTTCTCTGGGTATATGCCCAGTAGTGGGATTGCTGGGTCATATGGTAATTCTATTTTTAGTTTTTTAAGGAACCTCCACACTGTTCTCCATGGTGGCTGTATCAATTTACATTCCCACCAAAAGTGCAAGAGGGTTCCCTTTTCTCCACACCCTCTCCAGCATTTGTTGTTTTTAGATTTTCTGATGATGCCCATTCTAACTGGTGTGAGGTAATACCTCATTGTAGTTTTGATTTGCATTTCTCTAAAAATTAGTGATGTTGAGCAGCTTTTCATATGCTTCTTGGCCATCTGTATGTCTTCTTTGGAGAAACGTCTACTTAAGTCTTCTGACCATTTTTGGATTGGGTTAATTTTTTTTTTTAATATTGAGCTGCATGAGCTGTTTATATATTTGGGGGATTAATCCTTTCTCTGTTGATTCATTTGCAAATATTTTCTCCCATTCTGAGGGTTGTCTTTTTGTCTTCTTTATGGTTTCCTTTGCTGGGCAAAAGGTTTAAATTTTCATTAGGTCCCATTTGTTTACTTTGTTTTTATTTCCATGACTCTAGGAGGTGGATCAAAAAAGATCTTGCTGTGATTTACGTCAAAGAGTGTTCTTCCTATGTTTTCCTCTAAGAGTTTTATAGTGTCCGGTCTTACATTTAGGTCTCGAATCCATTTTGAGTTTATTTTGGTATATGGTGTTAGGAAGTGTTCTAATTTCATTCTTTTACATGTAGCTGTCCAGTTTTCGCAGCACCACTTTTTGAAAAGACTGTCTTTTCTCCATTGTATATCCTTGCCTCCTTTGTCATAGATTAGTTGACCATACATGCATGGGTTTATCTCTGGGCTTTCTATCTTGTTCCATTGATCTACTTTTCTGTGTTTGTGCCAGTACCATATTGTTTTGCCTATTGTAGCTTTGTAGTATAGTCTGAAGGCAGGGCGTCTGATTCCTCCAGCTCCTTTTTTTTCCCTCAAGACTGCTTTGGCTATTCAAGGTCGTTTGTGTCTCCATACAAATTTTAAGACTTTTTGTTCTAGTTCCGTAAAAAATGCCATTGGTAATTTGATACGGATTGCATTGAATCTGTAGATTGCTTTGGGTAGTATAGTCATTTTCACAATATTGATTCTTCCACTCCAAGAACATGGTATATCTCTCCATCTGTTGGTATCACCTTTAATTTCTTTCATCAGTGTCTTACAGTTTTCTGCATACAGGTCTTTTGTCTATTTTGTCTCCCTAGGTAGGTTTATTCCTAGGTATTTTATTCTTTTTGTTGCAATGGTAAATGGGAGTGTTTCTTTAATTTCTCTTTCAGATTTTTCATCATTAGTGTATAGGAATGCAAGAGATTTCTGTGCATTAATTTTGTATCCTGCAACTTTACCAAATTCATTGATTAGCTCTAGTAGTTTTCTAGTGGCATCTTTAGGATTCTCTATGTATAGTATCATGTCAT
>NC_041229.1:46099984-46118708 GCF_002837175.3 Physeter macrocephalus
TTCCTATTACCATTTCCTTAATTGTTTGGGGTTTGTTATTGTAGGTCTTTTCCTTCTCTTGTGTTTCCTGCCTAGAGAAGTTCCTTTACCATTTGTTGAAGAGTTGTTTTGGTGGTGCTGAGTTCTCTTAGCTTTTGCTTGTCTGTAAAGCTTTTGCTTTCTCCATCGAATCTGAATGAGATCCTTGCCAGGTAGAGTAATCTTGGTTGTAGGTTCTTCCCTTTCATCCCTTTATCATGCCACTCCCTTCTGGCTTGTAGTGTTTCTGCTAAGAAATCAGCTGTTAACCTTATGGGAGTTCCCTTGTACGTTATTTGTCATTTTTCCCTTGCTGCTTTCAATCATTTTTTTTTTCTTTAATTTTTGTCCATTTGATTACTATGTTTCATTTCAGTTATTGTATTGTTCATCTGTTTGCTTGTTCTTTAATTCTTCTAAGTCTTTGTTAAACATTTATTGAATCTTCTCGATCTTTGCCTCCATTCTTTTTCCAAGGTCCTCGATCATCTTCACTATCATTTTTCTGAATTCTTTTTCTGGAAGGTTGCCTATCTTCACTTCATTTAGTTGTTTTTCTGGGGTTTTATCTTGTTCCTTCATCTGGTACATAGCCCTCTGCCTTTTCATCTTGTCGAGGCTTGTGCAAGTTTCCTGATGGGAGGGACTGATGGTGGGTAGAGCTGACTGTTGCTCTGGTGGGTAGAGCTCAGTAAAACTTTAATCCGTTTGACTGCTGATGGGTGGGGCTGGGTACCCTCCATGTTGGTTGTTTGGCCTGAGGCAACCCAACACTGGAGCCTACCTGGGCTCTTTGCTGGGGCTAATGGCAGACTCTGGGAGGGCTCACGCCAAGGAGGACTTCCCAGAACTTCCACTGCCAGTGTCCTTGTCCCCACAGTGAGACACAGCCACTGCCCGCCTCTGCCAGGGACCCTCCAACACTAGCAGGTAGGTCTGGTTCAGTCTCCTATGGGTTCACTGCTCCTTCCCCTGGGTCCCAACGCACTCACTACTTTGTGTGTGCCCTCCAAGAGTGGAGTCCGTTTCCCCCAGTCCTCTCGAAGTCCTGCAATCAAATCCCACTAGCCCTCAAAGTCTGATTCTCTAGGAATTCCTCCTCCCATTGCCAGACCCCCAGGTTGGGAAGCCTGACGTGGGGCTCAAAACCTTCACGCCAGTGGGTGGACTTCTGTGATATAAGGGTTCTCCAGTCTGTGAGTCACCCACCCAGCAGTTATGGAATTTGCTTTTACTGTGACTGCACCCCTCCTACCATTTCATTGTGGCTTCTCCTTTGTCTTTGGATGTGGGGTTTCTTTTTTGGTGAGTTCCAGTGTCTTCCTGTCGATGACTGTCCAGCAGCTAGTTGTGATTCTGGTGTTCTCGCAAGCAGAAATTATATTTCTAATTGCAGTTAAAATTTACCTGCAGAATTATTTTGGGTAATACTAACTGGGTAACATTAATAGTAATATAATGTGAAGTTAGTATTTTAACTTGACAAATTAAATAAACTAGTTTGGGTTTCAACAATGTGTGGGGGAAAAGATAAAAAGTAAATATCTAATAAACATGCTAAGTATATCATAACACTAAAAACTGAATTCTAACTGCATGTATATTGTATGAAGCATGTGACACAGATAATGCACTGTATCAGGACCAAAAGTTTCATCAGTAGGATATGCCAGAAATTTTACAGATAAACACGAGCATTTTATAGTCCTTTTGAAGTCCATTCACTGCATACAGACCTAACCAATATCATGGACAGTTGCTTTGAATTCCTAATCCATGAAACTGAAAAGTTAAGAAATTCTCATTAACAAGTCAGTAAATATAGTGGGCCTCAGAAAATGTATGATACATTAAAGCACTTTTGCTATATAATCACAGCAATAATTTGAAGTTTATATTACATTTTTAGGCCAAGAGGCCCACAACTCCTGGTTTTACAAGCGTTCCTTGAGATAAATAAATGTCATTTCACAGAGAGAAAAAAATACACAAGCAGTGACCTGCACAACATTTATATAAACATCTGTTTGTTTCAGTTTCAACAAAGGAATTTGTATTAACCACCAGCTGTGATTATGTGTACCAACCTTAAAATGCAAAAGAAAGCCATAAACAAGGCCCCATTAGCAGTCAGAAATGAAGCAGATTGTAGGATCTCAGGGAGCAGTTTGTGTAAATAATAATCTAATTTTCGTTTCCGGAGAATTGCTGCAATCTGGAAAAAAAGAAAAATAAAAGGCTCTTCTGTTTAATATAACCAAGTTTTCCCACTTAAGTTAGTTCTTATGTGGAAGATATTGAAATAATAGCATGTATTTTTAAATTAAAGTAAAAACTCTGGTATTTTACTGGCTCCTCTATGAAAATTCAATTTCTGGGACAGAAGACACTTTAATTTATTGAAAGTGTAATGGGTAAAATAAACATCTAGAAATTTCAACATGGATCATATGATAAATAACCTCCAAACATTGAGATAAATATTTATAATGCCTTAAAAAGTTTTAAACTGGGGCTTCCCTGGTTGCACAGTGGTTAAGAAGCTGCCTGCCAATGCATGGTACACGGGTTCGAGCCCTGGTCCGGGAAGATCCCACATGACGCGGCGCAACTAAGCCCGTGTGCCACAACTACCAAGCCTGCACTCAAAGTTTTAAACTGGGGCTTCCCTGGTTGCACAGTGGTTAAGAAGCTGCCTGCCAATGCATGGTACACGGGTTCGAGCCCTGGTCCGGGAAGATCCCACATGACGCGGCGCAACTAAGCCCGTGTGCCACAACTACCAAGCCTGCACTCTAGAGCCCGTGAGCCACAACTACTAAGCCCATGTGCCACAACTACTGAAGCCCACGTGCCACAACTACTGAGGCCCACGTGCCTGGAGCCCGTGCTCTGCAACAAGAGGAGCCACCGCAGTGAGAAGCCCGTGCATGGCAAGGAAGAGTAGCCCCCACTCGCAGCAACTAGAGAAAGCCTACACACAGCAACAAAGATGCAATGCAGCCAAAAATAAATAAATAAAATTTTTAAAAAAGAAGTTTTAAAGTGAAAAATAAAATATATGTTTAAATGGAAAAAATAAAGTCCAATCAAATAGAAATTGAATGCTAAAACAAAACTACATTACAGATACTATCAGCCTGGATATTAGAAAACTTCAATGATAAAAACCAGAGAAATTCATTCATTCAGTTTCACTGAGAAGGGGATATGAGCTAGATTAGGAAGAACAGTATAATTCTCACAGGTCACCAGGAAGATGCTTTTCTATCATTATGAAACAATATATCAAAGGAACAAAAGTTAAGGGGACAGAATTAGGGAATGAGGCAGGGAATGTAAGAAAGGGCAAGACTGACTTGAGAAAAGGAAGACCAGAGAACTCTGCATTCACTTTTCACCATTCTAGACATAACAGCTTCCCTATGGTCAGGGATCAACAAATCTAATGGCCTCTTCTCAGTTCTTTTCTTACTCTACTCCTTAGAAGCCTCTGATAATTTCCTACTTCATTCAATTAAACAAACTGTTACTAAGAATTATGCCATACACAGGAAAAACAACAATGAATAAGATCTAATCCTTGCCTTCAAGGAACATAAAAACTTGATAGGGAAATAGACATATAAACAATAAACTACAATAAGGCAGTGTGGTAAATGCTGTACTAGAAGAAGGAGAAACTGCTATAGAAATACATATTAGGGAATAACCAAAAAGGAGATGGGACTGGACAGGTAATAACGCCTGGAAGATGGATCTTGACAAACAGGTAAAACTTTGACAAAAGAGAAGTTTCTATGGTTTCTGTGACTTCATTGTTTTCATTCTCCCATTATATCGCTAAGTGCTATTCCTTTGTTGGCATTTCTTCCTCAGATCTCTACTCATTCTATATACAATCTCTCCCACAGCATCATCTATCATGTCAAAGTAGGAATTCCAATATAACCCCTTCTAATTTTTTTTTTTTTAATATTTGGCTGCATTGGGTCTTCGTTGCTGCACACAGGCTTTCTCTAGTTGCAGCGAGCAGGGGCTACTCTTCGTTGTGGTGCGCAGGCCTCTCATTGCGGTGACTTCTCATTGCGGAGCACAGGCTCTACGTGCACAGGCTTCAGCAGTTGCAGCACGTGGGCTCAGCAGTTGCTGCACGTGGGCCCTAGAGTACACAGGCTTCAGTAGTTGTGGGCTCAGTAGTTGTTGCTCACGGGCTCTAGAGCACAGGCTCAGTAGCTGTGGCACACAGCCTTAGCTGCTCCGGGCATGTGGCATCTTCCCAGGCCAGGGATCAAACCCACGTCCCCTGGATTGGCAGGCAGATTCTTAACCACTGCACCACCAGGGAAGTCCCTCCCCTAAATTCTTAATGCATACTTCAAATGTCTATTGGACATGTCAATAAAGACATACCACAGACATCAAAAAAAAAGCATGTCCAAAGTAGAACTTATTATACTTCCCCAAAATACTTTTATTTCTGAGTTTCTAACCTCAAGTAATAGTACCACATCCACCCAATTACTTAGAAACAAAATGTTGGTGTCATTTTCAATTACTCCCTGGATCCTCAACCATCTCCTCAGTTCTAATGGTCTCCTAGTATCTTCAGGTTTTACAATGTAATGTCTCTTTCATTTTAGACTCAACAATGGGCAGAATATGGTACTCTGTTATATATTCAAGTAGTTACAGAAAAAAATCCCCTCTGTTCCTGGAAAGGAAAAAACAAAACTGCCCCTATTTGCAGATAACCTGATTGCCTACACAGAAATTCCCAAGCAAGTTACATACAGACACACACACACACACCTCCTAGAACTCATAATGCAGTTTAGCAAAGGCAAAGGATATAAGATAAACATACAAAAGTTATTTGTATTTCTGTATTTAAAAAATGAATACATGGACACCAAAATTAAAAATACAATAGCATTTATAACTCCTCAAAAAACGAAATACTTAGGGAAAAATCTACAACACTTGTATATGACTTGTATACTGAAAGATACACCTGATGTATGCTGATGGAAGAAATCAAAGAACAGATTAATATATGTTCATAGATAGGAAGACTCAACATGATAAAGATGTCAATTTTCCCCCAAAGCAATATACAGGTTTAACACAATTTCTATTACGATTCCAGAAAAGGTTTTGTAGATGTGGACAAGATTATACTGAAATTTATATAGAAAAGCAAAGGAACTATAAGAGCTAAAACAACATTGAAAAAGTGAATAAAATGGGAGGAATGAGTCTACCCAATTTCAAGACGTATTATATAGCTACATGAATCAGGTTCTGTGATATTGGCAAAAGGATAGACAAATAGATTAATGAAATAGAATACAGAACCTAGATATAGATCCACACAAATATATCCAACTGATTTTTGACAAGGTATAATGGCAATTCCATAGAGGAAAAATAGCTATTTCAACGAATGGTGCTGGAGCAAATAGACATCCACAGGCAAAAAAAAAAAAAAAAAAAAAAAAAAAAAAAAAAAAAACATTAAGCTCAGCCAAAGTCTCACACTTTATACAAAAATTAATTCAAAATGTATCAGAGACATAAATCTAAAACATAAAACTACAAAACTTTTAGGGGAAAAAAATCAGGGAAAATCTTAGGGATCTAAGGCTAGGCAAAAGCACAATTCATAAAGGGAAAAATTATAAATTACACTTCAGAATTAAAACTTTTTCTCTGTGAAAGACCTGTTCAGAATAAAAACCCTAGCTATAGAATGGGAGAAAATACTTGTAAACTACACAGCCAGCAAACGACTAGTATCTAGAATATAGAAGGAAATCTCAAAACTCAACAGTAAAAAAATGAACAATCCAATTAGAAAATACAAATAATATGAACAGATATTTCACCGAAGAGAATATGCAAATGGAAGATAAGCATATTAGCCATTAAGGAAAAGCAAATTAAAACCACAATGAGCTATCACCATAGAACTGTCAGAATGATTAAATTGAAAAATACTGGAAATACCAAATGCTGACAAGGATGTGGAGAAACTGGATCTCTCATGCATTTGTTGGGGGGAATGTGAAATGGCAAAAGCATTCTGAAAAAGTTTGACAGTTTCTATAAAAACTAAACAAGCAACTATCATATGACCCAGCAATTGCAGTCCCGAATGTTTATCCTAGAAAAATGAAAATGTTCACCCAAAATTTGTGCACAAATGTTTATAGCAGCTTTGTTTGTAACAGTCAATAAATGGAAACAACTCCTATGTCCTTTAAGAGATGAATGGTTTAAAAAACTCAGGTGTATCCATACCATGGAATACCATTTAGCAATAAACAGGAACAAGCTAGTGATACATGATACAATACTGATGAATTTCCAGAGAATTATGCTGAATGAAAAAAGCCAATCCCAGGGGACTACATACTATACTATTCCATTTACTTAACACATAAAATTACAAATTTATAGAAATAAAGAATAAATTAATGGTGACCAGGGGTTAAGAGGAGGTGGGTAGGTGGGAGGGGTGGGTATTGCTATAAAAGGGCACCACAAGGGATCCTTGTGTTGATGGAAATGTCCTGTATATTGACTATATCAACGGCAATTATTTTGGTTGTGATATTTTACTATCATTTAGCAGGATGATACCACTGGGAGAAACCAGATAAAGAGCACAGGGAATCTCTTATTTCTTACAACTGCATAAGAATCTACAATTATCTCAAAATTAAAAGTTCAATTTTAAAAAAAGCAATCATCCACATAGCCAATGGGCATATGAAATATGCTTAGCATCACTAGTATTTAGAAAACTGCACAATAAAATACTACTACACACACACACCAGAATGTCTAAAACAAGGAGAAATGACAACGCAAAGCATTGTCGGGAATGAAGTAACTGGAACTTCACACATTGCTGGTAGGAATGTAAAACTGCATACTTACTTCAGAAAACTGTTATTATCTAATGAAACTAAATGTACACTTATCGTATGATCCAGCAGTTTCACTCCTAGGTATACATCCAAGAGAAATAACTGCTTATTTCCATCAAAAGTCATATTCATAACACTATCTGTAATTACAAATACTGCAAAACACCTAAATGTCCATTAACAGTAAGGTAGATAAATTGTATCTATTTGCAATATTGGTAAATCATACTGTACAGTCTACTGTAAGAAACAGGGAAAATCTGACACAACACATGGGAAGTAACCTAAGACCTTATCAACACTGTGCTGTAACCCAGAGCTTCCAACCAGGGTTTACAAGTGGCCAAAGAACTGACCCTCTCAACAGTCTGGGTAGCCAGGCCAGGACTAGGGTAACAAAGCAAGGTGATAATCATCTCTGTTTTCCCTAGTGTGCCATATAATTATTATCATTTTCTATGTACATCACAGCATGCTATAGTGTGAAAAAAGATTAGAAGTACTCATCTAACCAAATAACATAAAAGTAACTGTACTAGCCATGTAGGAATTGTAAGGGCACATGCACACATGTATAAAATCATTATCAGACATCATCCAACAACTTCACAAACATCATATTGTATAGCAAAAAATGTTGCAGTGTTCATATGCTTTTGACCAAGTAATTCCATGTCAATAAATTCCTTATGAATTTTCCAACTATGCAAACATTTAGCTCAAAAACAAAGTATATAATAATACTATGATTAAAATATATATTTGTATTTATTTATTTATACTCATATAGATTTTGAAGACAATATAATGACCAGGAAAAAAAGGAATCAAAATACTTAAAGTGATAAGGCAGACTACAAAACAATATTTTCTAATGAACATATGGAACAAACACTAGAACGTTATGAACTGGCTATCTTGGTAATAGATTATTTTAATCTTCTTTTTGCTTTTGGGTATTTTCTAGACATTCTGCAACAAACATGTTACATTTATAAAATTGGTAGAAGGGGAATAAGTATGAGAAAGTGTGGATTAATTATTATAGAAAAAGATCTGAATAGAGAATAGAAATAATCAGCATGATAAAGTATAAAATAATCAGGAGATACGATTTTTACTCTTAGTTCTACAACAATTTATATGAATGCTACTTATTTCAATGCTGTTTAGATTTCATCTTCCTCATTTATTAGATAAAGAGGCTGACTTAAATGACACAGGTGACATCAGTAAGATGGCAGAATAGCAGTTTCCAGCACTCATCCCCTTGCAGAAACATCAATTTGAACAAATACTCATGTGCAAAAATACCTTCACAAGAGCTAAGGATTTCAGGTGAGAGATTAAAGCATCCAGGTGGAATGGAGAAATAAGAAAAGATGCATCGAAGAGGGTATAAAAAATAATCTCATATTACCCACATCACCCAACCTCCAACCCCAGGTAACTCAGCATGCAGAGAGACACCCACCCAAACGAGGAAGAAGAGTGAAGTGAGCGCCCAACTTCACCACAAACCCCAGCTCCAGGCCTGCCAAGTAAAATCAGGCATCAGGCCAGGCCACACAGATCCAGGATTCAGAAGTGCCCCCATGGACTCAGACTCCAGGCCCATTCCAGTGCCATGCCAAACCCCAAGAAACCAGGCTCCAGGCTTACCCCATGGATCTGTTTCAAGTCCCAAACTGAAGCCCCAAACACCAGGCCTGCCCAGGTAGACCCAAGTATAAGGTGCACACCAGTGAACTCAGGTTTCAAATCCACCCCCAGGCACCAGAGTAGCCTGCCTGAAAACTCCAGCAGCAAACCCATCCACAGACTCTACCAAATGGCTTTCTTTGGCTTTCACTGAAGAAGCCCAAGCCCAAGTGTAAAGACTGGAAGAGGTGCCTACTCCTTCAAATGAACAAACACCAAAACAAGGCCACAGAAATACGAACGTTCAGGAAAACATGACACCAACAAAGGAACAAAATAAAGCACGAGTAACCAACCCTAAAGAAATGGAGATCAATGAACTGCCGGACAAAGAATTCAAAATAGTTGTCTTAAAGAACTGCAGTGAGCTGTAAGAGAACACAGATAGACAACTAAAACAAAATCAGGAAAACAATACATGACCAAAATGAGAACTTACAAAAAGAGAGAGAAGGAAGGAAGAAAGGAAGGGAGGAAGGAAGGGAGGAAGGAAGGAAGGAAGGGAGGGAGGGATGCATGAATTCTGGAGCTAAAGAGCACAATGACTAGACTTGATCAAGCCAAAGAAAAAAAATCAATGAGCTCAAGACAGGTCATTTGAAATTACCCAGACAAAAGAACAAAAAGAAAAAATATTGAAAGAAAATGAAGAAAGCCTATGGAAATTATGGGATACCATCAAAAGAAATAACATACGCATTGAGGGAGTCCCAGAACAAGTAAAGAAAAAGGAGCAGAAAGCTTATTTAAAGAAATAATGACTGAAAACTTCCTGAATCTGGAGAGGAAAAGGGACATCCAGATCCATGAAGCCCAAAGAATCCCAAACAAATTAATTATAAAGAGATCTATTTCTTCTTTTCTATTTCTTCTTTTTCTATTTCATTAATTTTGAGAGGATGAATGTTCACTAATCCCACTGTGAATCATTTCATGATGTATGTAAGTCAATCCATTATGCTATACATATTAAATTTACACAGTGCTGGATGTCAATTATTATCTCAATAAAACAGAAAGAAAAAGAGAGATCTTCACCTAGACACATTATAATCAAATTCTCAAAAATCAAAGACAAAAAGAGAATTTTGAAAGCAGTAAGAGGAAAGAAAACTTGTCACATACAAAACAACCCTCATGGTGGGGGCGATAAATTGGGAGATTGGGATTGACATATATACATTATTGATACTATTGATACTATCTATAACATAGATAACTAATGAGAACCTACTTTATAACACAGGGAACTCTACTCAGTGCTCTGTAGTGACCTAAATGGGAATGAAATCCAAAAAAGCGGGGATATATGTATACATATAGCTGATTCACTTTGCTGTACAGTAGAAACGAACACAACATTGTAAAGCAACTATACTCCAATAAAAATTTTTTTAAAAAAGAAAATATTAGTAAATAGAATTTAACAACATATAAGGAGAATTATATACCATGGCCAAGTGGGCTTTATCCCAGGGATGCAAGGCTGGTTCAATTTATAAAAATCAATCAATGTAATTCACTATATTAACAGACTAAAAAGAAAAATCACATGGTTATATAAATCAATATAAAAGTATCTGACCAAATTCAACACCCATTTATGACAAAAACTTTCACAAAAATAGGAACAGAAGGCAAATTCGTCAAGTTGATAACTACCGCTAATTTCTACTTAATGATGAAAAGACTGAATGCTCTCTTCCTAACTCTTATCAAAATATCAGCAAGGTTCTTTATAGATATAGAGAAGATTATTCTAAAGTTTAAATGAAAAGGCAGAGGAACTAGAAGATCTACAATTTACAATAGGAAGAATAATGTAGGCAGAATCAGTCTGCCCAATTTCAAGATTTATTATATAGCCACAGTAATTAAGAGCCATAATAGGAAAAACTGAAAAATCAGACCTTATCAAAATTTAAAACTTCCTTTACAAAGGAAGAAAAGAAGCAGTATCCATATAAAGGGGATGAAAAGACAAGCTACAGACTGGAGAAAATATTTTCAAACCACATATGCACAAAAGGACTAGGAACTAGAATCTATAAAGAACTCTCAAAATTCAACAGTAAAAAAAAATAATAATTGGGGCTTCCCAGGTGGCGCAGTGGTTAAGAATCCACCTGCCAATGCAGGGGATACAGGTTCGAGCCCTGGTAGGGGAAGATCCCACATGCCACGGAGCAACTAAGCCCGTACACCACAACTACTGAGCCTGCACTCTAGATCCTGCGAGCCACAACTACTGAGCCCACATGCCACAACTACTGAAGCCCGCGTGCCTAGAGCCCATGGTCCACAACAAGAGAAGCCACCACAATGAGAAGCCCGCACACTGCAATGAAGAGTAGCCCCCACTCACTGCAACTAGAGATAGCCCATGAGCAGCAACAAAGACCCAACACAGCCAAAAATAAATATAAATAAGTAAACAAATTTCTTTTTAAAGAAACAAAGGTGATACAATACATTACCAAATGAAGGATAACAATCATGATCATCTGAGTAGATAGAGATAAAGCATTTGACAAAATTCAATACCCTTTCAAGATAAAAACATCAATAAACCTCATCATAAAAAAGGTCATATATGATAAGCCCACAGCTAACATCAAACTCAACAGTAAAAAAATGAAAGCTCTTCCTTTAACACCAGAAACAAGACAAAGGTGCCCACTCTCACCACTTTTACTCAGCTTAGTACAGGAAGTCTTAACCAGAGTAACTAGTCAAGAAAAAGAAATAAAAGGTATCCATATCAAAAAGGCAGAAATAAAATTGTCTCTGTTTGCAGAAAACTCTGAAACCTCTACCAAAAAAAATTAAAACTAATAAATGAATTCAGTAAAGTTGTGGGATGCAAAATCAATAAACAAAAATCAGCTGCATTTCTATACAGTCACACCAAACAATCTGAAAAAGATACTAAGAAAACAACCCTATTTACAATTATATTATCAATAAAATACTTAGGAATAAATTAAACCAAGGAGGTGAAAGATCTGTACACTGAAAACTTTAAAACATTAATGAAAGAAACTGAATAAGATGTAAATAAGTGGAAAGACAGTCCATGTTCATGGAGTGGAAGAATTAATATTGTTAAAATGTCCATACTACTCAAAGCCATCTATAGATTCAATGCAATCCCTATCAAAATTCCAAACGCATTTTTCACAGAAATGGAAAAAAACAATCCTAAAACTCATATGGAATCACAAAAAAATGTGACCAGCCAAAGCAATCTTGAGAAAGAAGAATAATGCTGGAGGCAACACATTATACCTGACTTCAAAATATACTACAAAGCTATTGTAATAAAAACAGCAGAGTACTGGCATAAAAACAGACATGTAGACCAAAGGAACAGAATAGAGAGCCTAGAAATAAATTCATGCATTTTATGGTCAAAAGATCTTCAACAAAGGTGCCAAGAACACACAACAGGGAAAGGACGGTCTCTTCGATAAATGGTGCTGGGAAAATTGGTTATCCACATGCTGAAGAATGAAACTGGACCCTTATCTTACTCCATATACACAGAACAACTCAGAATCATTAAAGACTTCAATGTAAGACCTGAAACTATAAAACTACTAGAAGAAAACATAGAGAAAAGGCTTCTTGACATTGGTTTGAACAATACTTTTTTGGATATAATTCCACAAACACAGCAACAAATGCAAAAACAGACAGATGAGGTTACATCAAACTAAAAAGCTCCTGCACAGCAAAAAAAAAAAAAAAAAAGCTATCAACAGAGTGAAGAAACAACCTACAAAATGCAAGAAAATATTTGCAAACCATTTGCAAAATTTGATGAGATTAATATCCAAAATACAGAAGAAACTCAAACAACTCAATAACAAAAAAACAATAACCATTTTTAAAAAATGAGTAAAGGACCTGAACACACATTTCTCAAAAGAAGACATACAAATGGCCAACAGGTACACAAAAAGATGTTCAACGTCACTAATCATCAGAGAAATGCAAATCAAAACAACGAGCTATCACCACACACCTGTTATAATGGCTATGATCAAAATACAAAAGGTGGTCAGTGTTGGTGAGGGTATGGAGAAAAGGAAATCCTTGTGATACACATACACACACACACACACACACACACACACACACACACACAATGGATTACTCAGCCTTAAAAAAGACGGAAATACTATCATTTGGGACAACTTGGATAAAACTGGAGGAAATAACGCTAAGTAAAATAAACCAGGCACAGAAAGACAAATACTTCATGAACTCACTTATATGTGGAATCTAAAAACCCACAGAAGCAGAGCAGAATGATGGTTGCCAGTGGCTGAGGGGGTGGGGGAAAATAAAGAAATATTGGTCAAAGGATACAAAGGATACAAAGGTGTAGTTATGTAGTTAAATAGGATGAATAAATCTAACAGATCTAATATACAGCACAATGACTATAGTTAGTAACACTGTACTGAATACTGAAAATATGCTAAGAAGGTAGATTTCAGGTGCAACTGAAACATTCACTTTGTTGCCACATTCATTTTATTGTGGCAGTGTGAAACTGAAACTGCAGTATCTCTGAGATATGCATGTATATCAAATCATCATGTTGAAAAATAAAAATAAAAGGTCAACACTAAAAATATGACACAGAGTTCTTTTTTTCCTACTTCTAAAATTGTATTTTTTTTTTAAATAAATGGTATTAAAGGAACTGGATACCTGTGTAGACCAAAAGAATTAACTTTGACCCCTTCCTCACACTATAGACAAAAGTTAATTTGAGATGGATCACAGACTTAAATTTGCAAAATATAAACAATAAAGTATCTAGAAGAAAACATAGAAAAATATCTTTATGAACATTCCAGGCGTAAGTCAAAAGTCAGAGACAGCATTAAGCATAGTTCATGAGGGCAAGTATGGAGACTGATCTGACTAACACAAAGGCTACAGACTGAAGACTGATGCAAAATTATAATGACAGGCCCCCAATTTAGGAGTTTCCCTTTACAAAAATATCACTATTAAACATCTATCAGGCCTATGTACATTTCGTCTAATTCCTTTATTCTCCCTTATCTCTTTCCCCATGTGATTAATGCTGCACATTTGCCACACAAATGGTTGACTGGTATGTGGACTGCATGGCTATGGAACAGAACACAGCTAATTGGCCCTCAAAGGGGCTGACCCCATGATCTTAGCCTTAGTACCAAACTTTTTTTTTTTTTTTTTTTGGGACGTGGGCCTCTCACTGCCGTGGCCTCTCCCGTTGCAGAGCACAGGGTCCGAACGTGCAGGCTCAGCGGCCATGGCTCACGGGCCCAGCCACTCCGCGGCATGTGGGATCCTCCCGGACCGGGGCACGAACCCGCGTCCCCTGCATCGGCAGGCAGACTCTCAACCACTGCGCCACCAGGGAAGCCCAATACCAAACTTTAATTTAGCAGTCTTTGTTAGCCCCAGAGCTTGATCATCAACTCTCCTAGAAGACTATTTCTAGAGGGTCTAACAAATCTAGATTTTTGGAAAATAAAAGTTTCCAATAAGAAAGAGTTGATTTTATGTTTTATTTATTTAATCACCAGCAAATAATGATTTCTTTAAAGCAGGTCTCTCAACCTCGACACTACCTACATTTTGAGCCACATAATTTGCTGCTGTGGAGGGCTATCCTACGCATTACAGGATGTTTAGCAGCATCCCTGGCTTCTATTCCATAATGCCAGTACCATACCCTGAGCTGTGACCACCAAAAATGTCTCCAGGGAGTACCAAGTGTCTCCTAGAAGGCAAAATTACCTTATTGAGAACAACTGCTTTAAAGAAAACAGCATAATGAATTTACATTTTTAAAATATTAACAGAATATTTATTTAACAAACACTTGTAACACTTACTATGTGTCAGGCACTGTTCTAAACACTATACAAAAGTTAACTCAATCCTCATTAACAATCTATGAGATGGACATGATCAATATTCCCACTTTAGAGATAAGAAAACATGGGCACAAAGAGATATGTTGCCCAAAGTCACACAATGAATAAGTAGGAAAGCAGGGACTGAACACAGGTAAGTGGATCCAGAGTCCATGCTCTTAACCATGATACCTGACGCTAAAGTCTGACATTCTAAATGAGGGGACGTATCACTTATCCATTGTGCATGTTACAGAAAAAAAAACTTGTGACTTACTAGCCCCTATAGGAATTCAGGCTGCCTATCCTGAAAGAAAAAATACTAAAATATAGGGAAAACAGGACTGAGGTATATATATATTTTAAAACCTAATAAAATATTCATAAATTTGGTATATACATATACCAGTTATTTGGTATATACATATACCAGTAACCTGGGGGAAGACTAACTAAGGCACCATGATGACTCCAGGGCTAGAAATTACATTCCCAGTCTACAAGAGCTAAAAATGAAAGAAGATGGAAACACAATGTTCACAATACTAAGTCAGCAAATAAAAAGAACTAATCTCAACAGAAGAAAGTGGAACCAGCCAGCTGTGCATCTAACTTTACTCTGATTTCCTTCTCCTTCCAAGATCTCAGTACTTTTTAAATAAATGAGATAACGGATATAAGTACTCAGCAGAATTAGCACATAGAAGGCACTTAAAATATATGTTTCCTTTTCTCTGCACAATGGCTCCCTGCTCTAATCCCAGTTCTTTTTTATGCTGTGCAGGTTTGTTCTATTAGTGTTTTGAAGACATTTCTGTCTCTAGTAAATCAAGATGTTTGAAAAACTTAATGGAAATTAAAATAACTATAGAAGAAGTTAAGCGGTCCTCGTGAGACTCAAAACTAAACCACGTTTTTATAGCACCAACTGACTCAAAATAAAAACAGAACTTCAATGAACAGAACTAAAGTAGAATATTCATCTCTGGTCAGAAGACTTCCTCTATTTTTTCTCTCTAACAAATTTCAAAACTCTTTTAAAAGAATAAGACCTCATTTTTAAAAAATATTTAGCATAATAAGGGAGGATGAATTACTTTGTTGTCACATACAAATTTATACTGCATGTGCTGGTTAATTTTGTGTCAACTTGACTGGGTCACAGGGTTGCCAAACATTCTGGGTGTGACTGTGAAGGTATTTCTGGAATAAATTAACATTTTCAGTATACTGGGTAAAGCAGATTACCCTCCCTAATGTGGGTGGGCCTCATCCAATGAACTGAAGATCTAAATAGAACAAAACAGCTGAGTAAGAGGGAACTCCTCCAGCCTGCATGCCCTCAAGCTGGGACACTGTAGTCTTCTCCCACCTCAGACCCAGAATAAAACATCCATTAGGCTTGTGTGAAAGCCTACTGGCTTTTGGACTGGAGCTTAGGCTATTGGCTTTCCTTGTTCTCAGGCCTTAGGATATGGACTATAAGGAACTACAGCTTGCCAACTGTAGATCTTGGAATCTCTCAGCCTCTGTAACTGTGTGAGCCAATTCCTTATAAGAGGTCAGTCTGTCTGTCTCTCTCTCAATATACATTGTATGTGTGTGTGTGACACACACCACACACTCTCTCACATACAACACACACACACTCACACACACACACGCACACACCCTTCAAGTTCTGTGTCTCTGGAGAACCCTAACAAATACACTGCATTTAAATTGCTGCCAACACTTTTATTTTTAAGGTTAAAATTATTTTTAAGCTACAAAAGCCAAATTTAAATTCTAAAACAAAAAGACAAGGAACCAAGTATCACAGACCGATATTTACATATCTTTCTGCAGTTTTCAAAGCTTTCACGTATGTACTATCTCATATGACTACCACAGCCTATCATGAAGTAGTTAAGACAGGACTATCATCTACTTATACATGAGGAAACAGAGTCAAGCTATAAGTTGCAGAACAAAACAAAAACTCAGATCCAGTGCTCTACACCATGCTGACTCATCACATACAGACAACAAGCTTACTAAAAACTGTAAGTTTTCACTCATCTCTCATGGTCAGCAAATGTATGATCAGGCCACCCAAGATGGTCATTCTCTTGCTCTTGGTACATCCCCTGCTGGACCAGTGCCTATCTCACCTACACCCTACTCACATGCCTACATACTTGCTCCCACCCCAGCTAGTGATGGTTCTAATACTTACATTATAACACCTCCACAATGGTAGCTTACCAAAGGGACAGTAAGGGGAACGCCCCTCTGCTAGTTTCCTTGTTAACCAATGAGCCAACCAGATGCCACTTCCCCCTGTAACTGGTAACCTCCCCCTCCCCCGGGAGTGAAGTCTGCTGCCATGTCCTGCCCACCGTCTGCTGCATACGGTGGGCTGTTGTTCCAGGACCTTGCTTCAGACATGTAAGACCCTCCCATCCATTAAACCATTGATGTCTCTGTTGCTGACTCTGGGCTCTTCCTTTGGTCTTGAGGCTGGGCAGGCACAGGGCTTGCATGCCTGCAGGGTGCAGCCCAACAGTGAATAAGGATGCTTATGAAAAAGCACAATATCACCAGCACCCAAGAAGCACTGCCCCCCCTCCAGTGACCATCCCAAAGGGGAGGAGATCAAGATGGCAAAGTAGGAGGACACTTGAGCTCACCTCCCCACCAAGAACACATCAAAAATATAGCTACATGTACAGTAAAACTCACTGGAAACAAACAAGACTGGCAGAAAAACTCGCCTACAACCAAGGCTATAAAGAGTCACACAGAGTCAGGTAAGCAGAGAGGCAAGGTGATCAGGTCGGTACCTGCACACTTAGAAGATGGGACACAGAAAAGGAGAGAGATATCATGGGCTGGGAGATCCTCCGTGAGGCATGAGGGATTCAAACCACATATCTGACACCCTAGTCCTGAGGTCCAACATCAGGAAGACAAGTCCCCTTAGCTGGTTTGAAAACCAGTAGTATTTACCGGAGAGCTTTAAGAAATTGAGACTCCACTCATGAAGAACACGTGCACATACTTATTGACTCCTGGGAACAAGGCGGAGGAAGCAAACTGAGACTGCCTGGAGCTCTGGCCAGTTTCTCACAAGGGGCCCAGCATGCCTGAGGCCACACCTAGTGCCTGCTCCAACCTCTCTTCCTCTAGCGCTGCTCCCCTCTGGGATGAAGCTGCCTTTGCCAGGAGGGGGAGAATGCACACTTAGAGGGAACAGAACCAGCTCAGACCCAGCCCTTAGGGCTTCTACTCCAGCACCTTGGCACCCAACCACATCCCAAAGAGGGCAGTAATGACCACCAGAGGAAAAGATCTGGCTCACACTTGGCCCTGGATCTAGTCCACCAATCTCCAGCCCCACCTCCCATCAAGGTGATAGCTGCCAGCATACCCTGGGTGAAGACATGACCTCCGCTCACTTCAGATCAACCTCTCCCACCGAAGCCTGGGCACATGCAGACTGCATACAGATGTTCCCACATAAGGACATGCCTTCAAGATTGGGACAGGTAACTATTTCACCTGATTTCATAGAGACAGAGAAAGTTAAAATGAGAAGAAAGAGGAATTTGTTTCAAATGAAAGAACAAGAAAAAACTGATGAAACAGAAATAAATAATTTACCAGGATAAAGAGTTCAAAGCAATAGTAATAAGAATTTTTACAGAACATGGCAAAAGAATAGATGAACACAGTGAGAATTTTAACAAGGAACTAGAAAACAAGCAAAAGAACAAGTCAGAGCTGAAGAATACAATATGTGAAATGAAAAACACACTGGACAGAATTAACAGCAGACTAGGTGATACAGAAAAACAGAAAAGTGATCTGGAAGATAGAATAATGAATACCATCCAATCAGAAGAGCAAAAAGAAAAACAAATGTTAAAAAAAGGGGACACTGTGGGGCTTCCCTGGTGGCACAGTGGTTGAGAGTCCGCCTGCTGATGCAGGAGGCACAGGTTCATGCCCCGGTCCGGGAAGATCCCACATGCTGCGGAGCAGCTAGGCCCGTGAGCCATGGCCACTGAGCCTGCGCGTCTGGAGCCTGTGCTCTGCAACAGGAGAGGCCACAACAGTGAGAGGCCCGCATACCACAAATAAATAAATAAATAAATAAATAAA
>NC_041229.1:46119774-46124608 GCF_002837175.3 Physeter macrocephalus
GCGTCCGGAGCCTGTGCTCCTCAACGGGAGAGGCCACAACAGAGGAAGGCCCGCATACCACAAAAAAAAAAAAAAAAAAAAACAATCATGAGAAAATACTACTAACAGTTATATGGCAACAAATTGGACAACCTAGAAGAAATTAATGTATTTCTAGAAACATACAATCTTCCAAGACTGAATCAGGAAGAAATAGACAATCTGAACAGATTGATCACTAGTAATGAAATTGAAATAGTAATAACAAAATAAAACAAAACAAAAAAAAACTTCCTAGCAAACAAAAGTCCAGGACCAGATGGCTTCACAGAGGACTCCCACTAAACATATAAAGAGGAGCTAATATCTATCCTTCTCAAACTATTCCAAAAAATTAAAGAAAAGGGAACACTGCCAAAATTTATTCCATGAGGCCATCACTACCCTGATACCAAAACCACTATAAAAAAAAATTACAGGAGAATATCACTGATGAACACAGATGCAAAACTCCTCAACAAAATATGAGCAAACTTAATTCAACAATATATAAAAAGGATCTTACTCCATGATCACTGGGACTTATTCCAGGGATGCGAGGATAGTTCAATATCCACAAATCATGCCATATGATACACCACATTAAAAAAAGGATAAAAATCACATGATCATCTCAATAGATATAGAAAAAGCATCTGGCAAAACTGAACATCCATTCATGATAAAACAACTCTCATCAAAGTTGGTATAGAGATAACATATCTCAACATAATAAAGGCCATCTATGACAAACGCACAGCTAACATCAGACTCAGTGATGAAAAGCTGAAAGCTTTTCCTCTAAAAACAGGGACATGGATGCTCGCTCTTACCACTTCTATTTAACACAGTATTGGAAGTTCTAGCCACAGCCATAAGACAAGAAAAAGAAATAAAAGGCATCCAAACTGGAAAGGAAAATGTAAATGGTCACTATTTGCAGATGACATGAGACTGTATATAGAAAACCCTAAAGTCTCCAACAAAAAACTATTAGAACTAATAAATGAATTCAGTAAACCTGCAGGATAAAAGATTAATATACAGAAATCTGTTGCTTTCCTATACACTAATAATGAACTATCAGAAAGAGAAATCAAGAAAACAATCCCATTTAAAATGGAAAGATATACCATGTTCTTGGATTAAAAGAATCAATATTGTCAAAACGACTATGCTCTGCAACAGGAGAGGCCACAACAGTGAGAGGCCCGCATACCACAAATAAATAAGTAAATAAATAAATAAAATAAAAAATAAAATAAAAAAGGGGATACTGGACTTCCCTGGTGGTCCAGTGGTTAAGAATCCGCCTGCCAACGCAGGGGACACAGGTTCAATCCCTGGTCCAGAAGATCCCACATGCCGTGGGGCAACTAAGCCTGTGCGCCACAACTACTGAGCCTGCAAGCCGCAACTACTGAAGCCCGCACACTCTGGTGCCCACGTGCTGCAATTACTGAGCCCGCATGCTGCAACTACTGAAGCCTGCATGCCTAGAGCCCGTACTCCACAACAAGAGAAGCCACTGCAATGAGAAGGCCACACACTGCAACAAAGAGTAGCCCCCGCTCACCACAACTCGAGAAAGCCCGTGCACAGTGACGAAGACACAGCACAGCCAAAAATAAATTAATTAATTTTTTAAAAAAGAATATGTTTAAACTTAAATGACTATGAAATGGAAAAACACAAACACGTGGAAAATAAACAGGCTATTAAAAATACAAAGGATCAATGATGAAATCAAAAAGGAAATCAGAAAATACCTCGAGACAGAACTTTCCAAAATTTATGGGACACAGCAAAAGCAGTTCCAAGTGGGAAATTTATAGCAATACAGGCCTACCTCAAGAAATAAGAAAAATTTCAAATAAACAACCTAATCCACCACCTAAAGGCATTAGAAAAAGAACAAAGCCCAAAGTCAGCAGAAGGAAGGAAATGTTAAAGATCAGAGAGGAAATAAATAAAGTGGAGAGAAAAAAATTTTAAAACCAATAGAAAGGATTAATGAAAATAAGAACTGTTTTTTTTAAAGATAAACAAAATTCATAAGTTTTTAGCCAGACTCAAAAGAAAAAAGAGAGGATTCAAATAAACAAAATAAGAAGCAAAAGAGGAGAAATAACAACCAATATCACAGAGATACAAAAACAATCATGAGATGGGCCTCCCTGGTGGCGCAGTGGTTGCGCGTCCGCCTGCCGATGCAGGGGAACCGGGTTCGCACCCCGGTCTGGGAGGATCCCACATGCCGCGGAGCGGCTGGGCCCGTGAGCCATGGCCGCTGAGCCTGCGCGTCCGGAACCTGTGCTTCGCAACGGGAGAGGCCACAACAGAGGAAGGCCCGCATACCACAATAAAAAAAAAAAAAAAAAAAAAAAAAAAAAAACAATCATGAGAAAATACTACTAACAGTTATATGGCAACAAATTGGACAACCTAGAAGAAATTAATGTATTTCTAGAAACATACAATCTTCCAAGACTGAATCAGGAAGAAATAGACAATCTGAACAGATTGATCACTAGTAATGAAATTGAAATAGTAATAACAAAATAAAACAAAACAAAAAAAAACTTCCTAGCAAACAAAAGTCCAGGACCAGATGGCTTCACAGAGGACTCCCACTAAACATATAAAGAGGAGCTAATATCTATCCTTCTCAAACTATTCCAAAAAATTAAAGAAAAGGGAACACTGCCAAAATTTATTCCATGAGGCCATCACTACCCTGATACCAAAACCACTATAAAAAAAAATTACAGGAGAATATCACTGATGAACACAGATGCAAAACTCCTCAACAAAATATGAGCAAACTTAATTCAACAATATATAAAAAGGATCTTACTCCATGATCACTGGGACTTATTCCAGGGATGCGAGGATAGTTCAATATCCACAAATCATGCCATATGATACACCACATTAAAAAAAGGATAAAAATCACATGATCATCTCAATAGATATAGAAAAAGCATCTGGCAAAACTGAACATCCATTCATGATAAAACAACTCTCATCAAAGTTGGTATAGAGATAACATATCTCAACATAATAAAGGCCATCTATGACAAACGCACAGCTAACATCAGACTCAGTGATGAAAAGCTGAAAGCTTTTCCTCTAAAAACAGGGACATGGATGCTCGCTCTTACCACTTCTATTTAACACAGTATTGGAAGTTCTAGCCACAGCCATAAGACAAGAAAAAGAAATAAAAGGCATCCAAACTGGAAAGGAAAATGTAAATGGTCACTATTTGCAGATGACATGAGACTGTATATAGAAAACCCTAAAGTCTCCAACAAAAAACTATTAGAACTAATAAATGAATTCAGTAAACCTGCAGGATAAAAGATTAATATACAGAAATCTGTTGCTTTCCTATACACTAATAATGAACTATCAGAAAGAGAAATCAAGAAAACAATCCCATTTAAAATGGAAAGATATACCATGTTCTTGGATTAAAAGAATCAATATTGTCAAAACGACTATACTACCCAAGGCAATCTACAGATTCAATGTAATCCCTATCAAATTACCATTGGCATTTTTCACAGAACTAGAACAAAAAAAAATTTTTAATTTGTATGGAAACAGAAAAGACCCCAAATAGCCAAAGCAATCCTGAGAAAGAAAAAAGGTACTGAAGGAATCAGTCTCCTTGACTTCAGACTATACTACAGAGCTACAGTCACCAAAACAGTATGGTACTGGCACAAAAACAGAAATATAGATCAATGGAACAGGATAGAAAGTCGAGAAATAAATCCACGTACCTGATGGTCAACTGCTCTACAACAAAGGAGGCAAGAATACACAATGGAGAAAAGACATTCTTCAATAAGTGGCACTGGGAAAACTGGACAGCTACATGTAAAAGAATGAAATTAGAACATTCTCTAACAGCATACACAAAAATAAGCTCAAAATGGATTAAAGACCTAAATGTAAGATGAGATACTATAAAACTCCTAGAGGAAAACATAGGCAGAACATTTTGACGTAAACTGCAGCAATATTTTTTTGGATCCTTCTCCTAGAGTAATGGAAACAAAAACAAAAATAAACAAATAGGACCTAATTAAACTTAAAAGAAAAGGAAATCATAAACAAAATGAAAAGACAACCTATGAACTGGAAGAAAATATTTGCAAACAATGCTACCAACAAGGGATTAATTTCCAAAATATATAAACAGCTCATACAGCTCAATATCATAAAAACAAACAACCCAGTCAAAAAATACAAAGGATCAATGAAGAAATCAAAAAGGAAATCAGAAAATACCTCGAGACAGAACTTTCCAAAATTTATGGGACACAGCAAAAGCAGTTCCAAGTGGGAAATTTATAGCAATACAGGCCTACCTCAAGAAATAAGAAAAATTTCAAATAAACAACCTAATCCACCACCTAAAGGCATTAGAAAAAGAACAAAGCCCAAAGTCAGCAGAAGGAAGGAAATGTTAAAGATCAGAGAGGAAATAAATAAAGTGGAGAGAAAAAAATTTTAAAACCAATAGAAAGGATTAATGAAAATAAGAACTGTTTTTTTTAAAGATAAACAAAATTCATAAGTTTTTAGCCAGACTCAAAAGAAAAAAGAGAGGATTCAAATAAACAAAATAAGAAGCAAAAGAGGAGAAATAACAACCAATATCACAGAGATACAAAAACAATCATGAGATGGGCCTCCCTGGTGGCGCAGTGGTTGCGCGTCCGCCTGCCGATGCAGGGGAACCGGGTTCGCACCCCGGTCTGGGAGGATCCCACATGCCGCGGAGCGGCTGGGCCCGTGAGCC
>NC_041229.1:46126101-46127430 GCF_002837175.3 Physeter macrocephalus
ACATGAAAAGCTGCTCAACATCACTAATTATTAGAGAAATGTAAATCAAAACTACAGTGAGGTATCCTCACCCTGGTCAGAATGGCCATCATCAAAAAGTCTACAAACAGTAAATGCTGGAGAGGGTGTGGAGAAAAGGGAATCCTCCTACACTGTTTGTGGGAATGTAAATTGGTACAACCACTATGGAGATCAGTATGGAGGTTCCTTAAAAAAACTAAAAATAGAACTACCCTATGACTCAGCAATCCCACGACTAGGCATATACCCAGAGAAAACCATAATTCAAAAAGACACATGCACCCCAATGTTCACTGCAGCACTATTTACAATAGCCAGGTCATGGAAGCAACCTAAATGCCCACTGACAGATGAATGGATAAAGATGTGGTACATATATACAATGGAATATTACTCAGCAATAAAAAAGGATGAAATAATGCCATTTGCAGTGACATGGATAGACCTAGAGATTATCATACTAAGTGAAGTAAGTCAGACAGAGAAAGACAAATATCATATGATGTCACTTATATGTGGAATCTAAAAAAAATGATGCAAATGAACTTCTTTACAAAACAGAAACAGCCTCAGACTGCAAAAGCAAACTTATGGTTACCAAAGTGAAAGGTTGGGGGAAGGGATAAATTAGGAGTTTGGGGTTAATATATAAACACTACTATATATAAAACAAATAATCAACAAGTACCTACTGTATAGCACAGGGAACTCTACTCAATATATATATATATATATATATATATATATATATATCTTTCAAATAAATTTACTTATTTATTTTTTTTGGCTGCGTTGGGTATTTGTTGCTGCGCACAGGCTTTCTCTAGTTGTGGCGAGCAGGGGCTACTCTTCGTTGCAGTGCACAGGCTTCTCATTGCGGTGGCTTCTCTTGTTGCAGAGCACAGGCTCTAGGTGCATGGGCTTCAGTAGTCGTGGCTCGCAGGTTCTAGAACACAGGCTCAGTATTTGTGGTGCACAGACTTAGTTGCTCTGCAGCATGTGGGATCTTCCCAGACCAGGGCTCAAACCCGTGTCCCCTGCATTGGCAGGCGGATTCTTAACCACTTTGCCATCAGGGAAGTCCTCTACTCAGTATTATGTAATAACCTATATGGGAAAAGAATCTGAAAAAGAATGAATATATGTATATGTATAACTGAATCACTTTGCCATATACCTGAAACTAAGACAATATTGTAAATCAACTATACTCCAATATAAAATAAAAATTAAATTTAAAAATTGCATCAAGGGCTTCCCTGGTGGCGCAGTGGTTGAGAGTCCGCCTGCCGATGCAGGGGACGTGGG
>NC_041229.1:46128020-46140794 GCF_002837175.3 Physeter macrocephalus
CCACAACAGTGAGACGCCCGCGTACCGCAAAAAAAAAAAAAAAAAAAAAAGGAAAAAAAAATTGCATCAAAAAGAACAAAATATCTAGGAATAAACTTAACCATGGAGGTGAAAGACCTATACTCTGAAAACTATAAAACACTGACAAAGGAAACTGAAGATGATACAGAAATGGAAAGCAATCCCATGTTCAAGGATTGGAAGAATTAATATTATTAAAATGACCATACTACCCAAAGCAATCTACAGATTTATCAAAATATCCATGACATTTTTCACAGAACTAGAATAATCCTAAAATGTATATGGAGCCACATAAGACCCTGAATAGCCAAGCAATCTTGAGAAAGAACAAAGCTGAAGGGATCACCTCCCTAACATCAAACTACACTACAGAGCTACAGTAATCAAAACAGTATGGTAGGGCTCCCCTGGTGGCGCAGTGGTTGAGAGTCCGCCTGCCAATGCAGGGGACGCGGGTTTGTGCCCCGGTCCGGGAGGATGGAGGATCCCACGTGCCGCGGTGCGGCTGGGCCCGTGTGCCATGGCCGCTGGGCCTGCGCGTCCGGAGCCTGTGCTCCGCAACGGGAGTGGCCACAGCTGTGAGAGGCCCGCGTACCGCAAAAAAAAAAAAAACAAACAAACAAAAAAACAGTATGGTACTGGCAAAAAACAGACAAATACATCAATGGAACAGAATAAATAGCCCAGAAATAAATCCACACATTTATGGTCAATTAATCTATGACAAAGGAGGCAAGATTATACAATGGGGAAATGACAGTCTCTTCAATTAGTGGTTCTGGGAAAACTGGATAGCTGAGTGTAAATGAATGAAATTAAGATGTTTTCTCATACCACATACAAAAATAACCTCAAAGTGGATTAAAGACCTAAATGTAAGACCAGAAACATTAAAACTCCTAGGAGAAAACATAGGCAGAACACTCTTTGACATAAATCATAGCAATTTTTTTTTCTGTCTCCTAAGGCAAAGGAAACAAAGGCAAAAATAAAATAGGACCTAATAAACTTAAAAGTTTTTGCACAGCAAAGGAAACCATTGACAAAACGAAGACAATCTACTGAATGGGAAAAAATACTTGCAAATAATATGACCACAAAGGGGTTAATATCCAAATACATAAACGGCACATACAACTCAATATCAAAAAACAAAACAATCCAATTTAAAAAATGGGCAGAAGGGACTTCCCCAGTGATCCAGTGGTTAAGACTCCACACTTTCACTGCAGGAGGCACAGGTTCGATCCATGGTCGGGGAACTAAGATCCCAAATGCCACGTAGAGCAGCCAAAAAATAAAAATGTATTTTTTTAATGTTTTTAAAAATGGGCAGAAGACCTACATATAAATTTTTCCAGAGAAGACATATAGATGGCCAACAGGCACATAAAAAGATGCTCAACATCGCTAATCCATCAGAGAAATGCAAATCAAAACCACAATGGTATCACATCTGTCAGAATGGCTATCATCAAAAAGACAACAATAACAAATGTGGGTGAGGATGTAGAGAAAAGGTAACCCTAGTATGCTGTTGGTGGGGATGTAAATTGGTGTAGCCACTATGGAAAACAGTATGAAGGTCCCTCAAAAAACTAAAAATAGAACTACGACCCAGCAATTCCACTCCTGGGTATACATCTGAAGAAAACAAAAACACTAATTCAAAATGATAAATGCACCCCAATGTTCACTGCAACATTATTTACAATAGCCAAGATATGGAAGCAATCTAAGTGTCCATCAACAGATGAATGAATAAAGAACTCAGTCATAAAAAAGAATGAAATTATGCCATTGAAACAACATGGGTGGATCTGGAGGGTATTATGCTTAGTGAAATAAGTCAGACAGAGAAACACAAATACTGTATGTTATCACTTATATATGGAATCGAAAAAAAACAAAGGAATGAATATAGCAGAAATAGACTCACAAATATAGAGAACAAAATAGTGGTTACCACTGAGAAGAAGGAAAGGGGTAGAGGCAAGACATGAGTAAGGGATTAAGAGGTACAAACTACTACATATAACATAAATAAGCTGGGACTTCCCTGGTGGTCCAGCAGTTAAGACTCCGCGCTCCCAATGCACGGGGCCCAGGTTCAATCCCTGGTCGGGGAACTGGATCTCATATGCCGCAACTAAAGATCCCGCATGCTGCAATGAAGATCCCGCGTGCCACAACTGAGACTCGGCTCAGCCAAATAAATAAATTTTTTTAATAAAATAAAATAAATAAGTTACAAGGATATATTATACATCACAGGGAATATAACCAATATTTTAAAATAACTTTAAATGGAGTATAACCTATAAAAAGTTTGAATCACTGTGTTGTACACCTGAAACAAATATTGTAAATCAACTATACTTCAATAAAATATAAAATTTTTAATTTTTTAAATAATAATAAATTTTTTTAAAAACTAGGGCAACTCTGTTACTAATATATGCCAGAGAATACAAGCAAATCTTCAAAACTTTCCTTATCTACTTACTCTTAACCTCCCTGTAATGAAAATCATACCATCAGGTTTCAGTGATGACCATTAAGTTTATAATCATCTACTCTCAATAAAAGGGCCACTTTCAGATTTATAAGGAAGTTGACATAGGCTCTAAAGATAAACCTGAAAATATACTTTAGATATAATATTGAGACAAAATATGATCAAGAACAAAACTTAGATTGAGTCCTGTGTATATTACAGCCATGTTCTAAACTGAGTAATATTAATATTTTTGGTAATGTAGGGATAGTCTCGAAAACACACACCTGTTACTTCAACTTATTGCTGTAACTCTCCATGCAATACTATAATCTTAAACCAAAATATTTTTCATAACCTGCCATCTTCTGCATATTTAAGTACAAATATCATGGGCTCTAATGTGAAATACCTTAATTAATGAAGAAAAATTCAAATAATACACTTCCTACTGAAGAACTATATTCAGATGAAAAACAGAAGATATGTACATACATTCCAGCCTCTCCAATGAGAATATCGCGTGTATTGAATTGCATCCTTAAAATAGAACTCTAGCAAACTAAGAGGTCAAGTCAAAGAAGTAGGGACAATTTGAGCAAGAGAAGAAAGCACAGATATCAGGGGACTATGTTGCTAAAAAATACCAAACTGCCTCACCATCTGTTGTTATATGAAATTTTTTAACAGAAGACAAAGCGATTCTCAAAAGGTTTAAACTGTACTTGTACTCACACATTTGCTAAAACTCACCCACAATGAAGTCTAACAATTAGCCCATCAACTATTTAACAAATATAAAATCCCTTACTATTTTCTGATGGGGATAACCCTGACCACCTATTTAAACCAGAAAAGAAATTTAACCATAAATTTAACCACGTGAAAAATAGAAAAGAGCACAGAAAAGGAATGCTTTAAAAAGATGCTTAACTTCCCAGACCTTTAGACAATTTTGTCTAAAACAACCTTGATTTACCTTTAAATCAGTGAAGACAAATAGATTAAAATAGTTTTTCTAACATTTGTAACTGAAAATTTTTGACTACCTTAACTTAAAATACAGATTTTTATTAGAAGGAGGTTCAATTTCAGAGAATCTGTTAATCAAGGTATTTGTATGATCTAAGCTGTTTCATTACTGCCTTTGGCTTCAAGTTTAAGTAAAGACCAAAGTCAAAAGGAAAGAAATCAAATTCTTGCCCAGGATACTGGTTTTAAGAAATCGTTAAATAATCTCTCTGTAAAATAACTGCTTCTTATTCCTCTGAATTATCTCACACTAAAATTTGGGTTATGTGCCATAAATGTTAAGCCTAATACATATTCACTTAATATATGTATATATTCATATACTCACTATGTTACTTCGTTGGGAAAGCTTTCCCAAACCCACCTCATGTAACACTCTCTAGTAATGTCCTGTACTTCTTATTAGCACTTACCACAGTTGAAATAATTTTTTGTATATTTCTTTTATCTTATCTTCCCCCTTAACTGTAATGTCCACATACCTCTTGTTCCCCCTACCCCTGTATTTCTGACACATTGTAGGCAATCTGTAATATTTGAAGAGTAAAACGAGGATAGGAAAAAGAGAAAATGAAGATTCATAGTAAATACAGTTACAGTAACACTCCCTGGGCTCCAAATGGAACTATGAGCACACTCTGAAATTCAGTCTGATCCTGATTAATTCAGTGTCTCCTGGGCTTGAGAGTTTCTAAGAAATAGGTCTGAAAAAGATGGCCCCATGTCTACTTTATTCAGGGTTTAGAAATCAAAAACGATCAGAATAAGTCTCCTTCCATCATTGCCAGTAGATACTGAATCCTTCAGGGCAACTCCCAAACTGGACTAGTGACAATCCAAACTCCAGGGATCTAGTTAGAATCAAGAAATCAAAGCAACCTGACACATGGAATGAGTCAAAAGACTATACAAAATAAATGATAATAAGTTGAAAACACTGTAAATTCAGCATTCTTATGAAAGGAACCTGCTCAAACCTGATGATACTTGAGCCAGCATTCTTCCCTCTTTTCATACTCTTTTTTCACACATACATTAATTTCAATTAATATTTTTCAATGCTGCTGAAAGCAAAATTGCTTAAAATCTGCATTCATTCACTTCAATTGATTCTCCTCAAGCATATCTGAAGAAGGAGAGAGCCTCATATACAATTTGTAACATCAATTTACAGTACCAATTTGATTCACTAATAAATCAGGCTCATTAACAAATACTTATTAACTACACTCCTAGTTTCCTCAGATGAAACAGATACATCTCACACTAAACATGAAGGAAAAAATACACCCAAAAAAATCACAACACTCTTTTAGAGGAGATCAATTAGTAGAAAGAAAGCTAAGATAGTGATAAATCAAAAGACAATTTAAAAGTTTGACCTCAGATCAACAGAGATTAAAACAAATCTTTAATGAAATACCACTGTTATGATAAAATAGTTTAACACCCTTAATCATCAAAGCATCAACTAATATGCATTACTATGTGCCCAGTATAGTCCGTGGGGATGTAAATATATTTCACATTCACTATATTATATAAGTAATGAAAAACTGTACCAATACATTTTTAATTAAATTTTTTTATTGGAGTATAGTTGATTTACAATGTTGTGTTAGTTTCTGCTGTACAGCAAAGTGAATCAGCCACACATAAACATATATCCACTCTCTTCTAGACTCCATTCCCATAAAGGTCATTACAGAGCAATGAATATAGTTCCCTGTGCTACACAGTATGTTCTTATTAGTTATCTTTTATATACAGTAGTGTGTACATGTCAATCCCAATCTCCCAATTTATCCCCCCCCTTTCCCCTTTGGTAACCATAAGTCTACATCTGTGACTCAGTTTCTGTTTTGTAAATAGGTTCATTTGTACCATTTTTTTTAGATCCTACATACAAGCGATATCATATGATATTTGTCTTTCTTTGTCTGACTTACTTCACTCAGTATGACAATCTCTAGGTCCATCCATGTTGCTGCAAATGGCAGTATTCATTCTTTTTTATGGCTGAGTAATATTCCATGGTATATATGTATCACATCTTCTTTATCCATCCCTCTGTCAGTGGACATTTAGGTTGCTTCCACATTCTGGCTATTGTAAATAGTGCTACAATGAACACTGGGGTGCATGTATCCTTTTGAATTATGGTTTTCTCCAGATATATGCCCAGGAGTGGATTGCTTGTACCAATATATCTTGTATAAATTTATTTATTTATTTATTTTTGGCTGCATTGGGTCTTCACTGCTGCGCGCAGGCTTCTCTAGTTGTGGCAAGCAGGGGCTACTCTTCATTGCGGTGCACAGGCTTCTCATTGCGGTAGCTTCTCTTGTTGTGGAGCATGGGCTCTGGGCACGTGGGCTTCAGTAGTTGTGACACACAGGCTCAGTAGTTGTGGCTTGTGGGCTCTAGAGCGCAGGCTCAGTAGTTGTAGCGCATGGGCTTAGTTGCTCCACGGCATGTGGGATCTTCCTGCAGCAGGGCTTAAACCCGTGTCCCCTGTATTGGCAGATGGATTCTCAACCACTGTGCCACCGGGGAAGTCCCTACCAATACATTTTGAAAAGACTTTCCAAAACCTTATTTATCTCTTTATTAAGCAGTCACTTCAATTAACTCCCCTTCTCAAATTATCACCTAGCACAGGCTTGGTACATATTCAATAAATACTTAATGAATAAATTATAAATCTATTATTAAAGTCTTACAAATTTTTTATCACTAGCAAACCTTATACAGGTAGATCGATGGAACATAAGTTTTGTGTTCCAGCCTTTCGATCCAGGTTGTCTTGTCATAATCAATAAAAGTAACTACTTACATGTATATTGCTTACGCACAAATTTGAGGCAAGATTTTTTTTCTCGAAGTCATAACTCATAAAAAGAGGAAGCCATATTACATTCATTTACTCCACAGACATGTTCATTTTTTGACAATCTGTTGTCCAATTTATTCCTCAGAAATCAAGAGTTCTCCACCCTAAGTAACAAAACTTAGATTCAGGGCTTCCCTGGTGGCTCAGTGGTTGAGACTCCGCCTGCCAATGCAGGGGACATGGGTTCGTGCCCCAGTCTGGGAAGATCCCATATGCCGCAGAGCGGCTAGGCCCGTGAGCCATGGCCACTGAGCCTGCGCGTCCGGAGCCTGTGCCCCGCAACGGGAGAGGCCACAACAGTGAGAGGCCCACGTACCACAAAAAAAAAAAAAAAAAAACTTAGATTCAAAATTATAAAATAAATCATGTAATTATATCTAGATGGAGGTGAATAAGCAAAGGGAAAAATGGTATGAAATGCAATCAAGCAACAGCCATGGCAAAGATTTCACATTTTCTGAGATGGAAAGCCACTGGAGTGTTCTGATTCATATTTTTAAAAGACATGAGATAGGTATTTGACCCCCATTTTACAGATGAGAACACTGTGGTTCACATATGTTAAGAGACTTGCTCAAGGTCACAAAGCTAGTAAGTGGCAGGACTGAGATTCAAGCCCACGCTCTTCCCACCTCTTAACAATACCTCCCAAAACTCCCTGCTCAACACTTCTCTGCAACACTCTTTCTTCTCTATCTCTTCATACCTCTCTGACTGCTTCTTTTTTTTTTTCCTCCACTCCAAAAATGAGCATTCAAGTTGTCTTCTCTTTCTAAACCCTTGCTGACCTAAAGACCTCTCTTCCTTGTTGACTTACCAGGGCTTCAACTTTCATCTCTATCTTACGACATAAAGAATATGTCATAAGAATAGAGATGAAACCTAAATCTCTATCCCCACCTTTTCTCTAGAACAGCAACTCTCCATTTCTCAATGCCTCTTGGTCATTTTCCACCCAGATATGGTACTAGTAGCTAAAACTCAATATGCCCCAATGCAATCCAGCATATTTCACTGAAGATATTTTTTCCAAAGCACTACCTTGCACATATTCCAATAAACGAGGCTTAAACTCTTATAGCTTCATTGGATTCCTCCCCCCGCTTTACATCTGAGTCACTGAATCCAAGATTTCTATATACCACTGCCAGATTAAGCTTTATGAAATAGCTTCAAGCGTACTGCCCCTGTTGGCCACCTTTAGCGATCGCCTACTACAACAAATAACGTCCAAATTCCACCTGCCATTCCCCAGAGCACACCATACCCTATTCTACCTGAATGTCTTTGTTCAAGCCATTCCTCTCCCTTATCCCCCACCTATTTCTACCTTTCCAAATCCTGTTTTCCCTTCAAGGCCACTAAAATGCCATCTCTCTCATTAAGTTTCCCCTTATCTCCCCAGCCAAATATGATCTTCCACCTCCATCTCTCAAACCACTTTAACATGTACCTTACGGTATTTATCTCAATGAATTTTATTACAGGATAATACATGCCTAGTCTCCCCTCCTTCTTACAATATAAGAAGTATGTCCCATTCATTTTTTTTTATTTTCCACCATACCACACAGCACACAGCTGCTATACACAGCAGCCTGCACATAGCAGACTCAATAAATAACTGGTAAATGAATAGGGGACAAATATTCCAATACTAACCATCAAGGTTCAGATATATAATATTACTAAACCTAATCATCAAATCGTCTCCCCTCCATTTGTGTATATTTTTTCATCAATGTTTATCAGCAAATAATCATAAAAATGTTTTGATGAGTCAAAAGTTCATGAAAAATATAATTTTCTAAATAGTAAATAAGAGGTCTGGTTATTCAAAATAATCTGTGCCACAGTAAATCAACTAGAGAGCTGGTTATGAAGGCAATCCAATGGAAAAATCTGTCACCACAGGGATGACCAGAGTGGATTTGGATCCCTAACTTCTCCAGGTGTGCTTCTCTCTCTACCAAAATGAATTATTCTATTGAAGAGGATAAACTTTCCCAGATAGAGG
The DNA here is from genome assembly GCF_002837175.3 of Physeter macrocephalus. NCBI lineage: Eukaryota > Metazoa > Chordata > Mammalia > Artiodactyla > Physeteridae > Physeter > Physeter macrocephalus. The sequence continues at coordinate 46,136,484 of NC_041229.1, forward strand.
ACCATTCCATTTGATTTGAAAAGAATTTTCTAGTGACGAGGCAAAAGGAACTAATGCTGACATTGAAAAATACTTATTAAGGATTTGTTGAAGGCTTTAAAATTTTTTTAAATCAACCAAATATCCATTTTAATAAGAATCTACTGACTCAGAAACATGAATAGCAATGGATCATAATTATTTAGATCCTATATTCCAAGATTTATTAATTTTTATCCCCGATTTAGGATAACTAAAGAGGCAAACAATAGTAAAGAAGATTTGGCCAGCTATACTCAGATATATCTACTACAGAAAAGGGTGAGTTATGAAAGTGTTTAGTACAATATGCCTTCAACTTTCAACTAGAAGTAATGTGCTGGAAGTGTGCTTTGTACCCAACAGAGATCAGCCAAAGAATACCAAGAAGTCACATAGAAAAACAAGTTCAACACACTCACAATCTCTTGTTGATAAATAGGAAAACTCATCATTTAATTGCTCATTTGAAAGACAAAGACCAAATGACTGTTACACCTCCAAAGGGATAATAACAAATCTTGTAAAAGAATCATCATTTACTTATTGACTGGAAAAATAAAATGAGCCCCTCACCTCCACCCTTAAAGCAGGACTCAGGGAAAAATCAAAGGGGAATTAATCCATTATATTTACAAATTCCATGATCTCCAAATGTCAAATAATTCAAATATTTTCAGCAGTTCGTATTCCTTAATGACTTTGGTCTCTCTCTTTTTTTAAGGAAAAAACAAAAACAAATGGCCTACTACCAAAAATTTCAAAAAGTCTCATTGTTGGACTCATTTTCTCTACCTGCTAAAACACTGCCTTTAAAAACTCAGTGCACACTACGTGCCAGAAGCACTTCATATATTATGCCACATTTAATCCTCACCAGGGCCTCCAGACTTAAAATTTACCGAAACTAAGGCTTAGAGTAGTTAGGTAATTTGTCTGAGGTTACCCAGCTAGTAAGCAGTGAGCTAGAATTCTAACATAGGCAATTTGATCCCAGAATCTAGGATCCTGCCTCCTAAGTCATACTGAAATACAGAAATCTGAACACCATCTTGTAAGCGGAGTTAAGCTTGAGAAGTTTTGTAGAATTACCACTTTTTCCATAAAATAAAACTGTGCGAGAACATTAAAAAAAAAAAAAAAAAAAAAAACTCCATCACTGAAATTTTAGTCAGTGGTTTTCAAGCCTTTCTCAACTAAAGACTGTCCATAAGTTGTTGTTGGTTTTTTTTATTCCTAAGAAATCCAACTCCTGCTTAAGTGTTTATGAACTTACACTCTAACAAGTCTGTTAAGATTATAAAATTCAAGGGCAGTAAATATTAAGTAAACATTTTTATACTCTGAAGAAGGGTGTAAACATCTGAAGGTCGCTGAAGAAGGAGGTTTTTAAATCATTCCTTCCCAAAAGTGTGAAAGGCTCTACTCTGAAGTCAGCTAACGATAAATGCCAGTACCCTAATCTGGAGGTCCTGTGGAAAGACACCAGGAAAAACGTAAGAAAGATCTTAGAACCACCTGAGACAACTGAACAAGCTTTCCTTTTAGAAAAGGCACCTAAGAATTTGAACAGCATAGAATCCATCCTCCTAAATGGGCAACTGTGTGTTCTAAATTTGCCACAAAGTACCAAGGGCACTATGCTTTCATTAATTTTAGTGGTAGTCAAGGGTTTAAACAGTTTAACAACTGTTTCATGTGAATGTGTGTAGTGATGGGTACCACTTATTGTGAATGCGTGGCAATAACTATATTCAAAATATACCTTTCTGAAATACATTTTTGGTACATACATAAATTATTAGCATACATTACAACACATGTAGGATTCTTTTTTTAAAAAAAAAAATACATCAAGTAAATTGATGATGATGCTTTTTTACAAATCGTGAAAACACAAAGATTCATTGTGAAAAGGAATAGTCCATCTACATTTCAACATGGTTTAAGCATTAGAAGGTGAATACCAAGAACAGTTGTAGATACCAAGATGAGAAAAGCATGAGAGCAGATGTATAGAACAAGAGAGTAAACCTGGGGACTTCCCTGGTGGTCCAGTAGCTAAGACCCCATGCTCCCAATGCAGGGGGCCGGGGTTCAATCCCTGGTCAGGAAACTAGATCCCACGTGGCGCAACTAAGAGTTCGCATGCCGCAACTAAAGATACTGCATGCCGCACTAAAAGATCCCGCCTGGGACTTCCCTGGTGGCCCAGTGGTTAAGACTTCGCCTTCCAATGCAGGGGGTGCAGGTTCGATCCCTGTCAGGGAGCTAAGATCCCAAGTGCCTCGCAGCCAAAACAAAACATTAAAAAAAAAAGAAGCAATATTGTAACAAATTCAATAAAGACTTTAAAAATGGTCCACATAAAAAAAAATGATCCCACACACCACAATGAAGATCCCGCGTGCCACAACTAAGACCAGGCGCAGCCAGATAAATAAATTAATTAATTTAAAAAAAAATTTTTTTTAAAAGAGAGTAAACCTAAAAGGAACAAAAGGAATCAGTTTAGTACAACACACATGGTAATATTTCAAATGAAAAGCAGATATACAAGCAGATATATATATAGGCTCCAGAAAACACTCTTGACTAAAATTTTCCCCCAACCCAGCTTCCCTTAAACTTCTCCTTTTCTATCAATGATGGCAACAGCATCAGACTTGAAATCCTGGAAGCATAAACAAGCCCTCACACTGCCCTAATATTCTGTCTCTAAGTCCTGTTCGTTCTTCCTATGAAATGCCTCTTCTGTGAAATGCCTCTAAAACTGCCCTTCCATTCTCTCTGGCACTACCTTAGACCTGCCAAATACTATCTCCTCACTCCTGAATTATTCATGAATTCATTCATTCATACCTGCACTCATTCAGACACTTACTGAAGCACCTACTGAAGTACCATGCTAGTTCTGAATACAAACCACCATTCTAACTGGAGGTGGAGACACAGATCATAACGAATGCACTATTTTAATAAAAGCAACGCTTGATTAGGGCCCCACTACATGATAGCTGCTCTTCCAATACACTATTATCTCATTTAAATCCTCACGACAACCCTAAGAGATGGGTATAATTACCTTCTGCAAAGCAAGGAGACTAAGGCTCAAAGAAGTGAGATAATTTTCCTAAGATCACACTGCTAACCAGTTGCAAAGTGAGATTCCATGAGAACTGATTCTTTCTACCACTTGAGTGAATCTACTGCATCAACTCCTAAACAGTCTTTCCAATCCAGTCTACCCATTTCGACCAGATTCACCATCTGAAAGCACCATTCTGTACTTGTAACCCCTTTGTTCAAAAAAAATGTCAATGGCACCTTTAGCCTGGCCTTCAGTCTTTGAGTCAAAAAAAACAAAAACAAAAACAAAAAACCTTTCCTTTCCCTTACTAGCTCTGAATCTTGGAAACTGCTTAACGTCTCTAATCTTCAATTTTCCTACCTATGAAATGGAGATAAGACAAAGTTGTGTAAGGATTAAATAAGAGAAAATACGTGAAGGTTTAAGCACATGAGTGTTCAATAAATAAGAGTTGTTATTACTCATACAGCTATACACAAAACTTGTTTCAGCCAATCAATACACGTACTACTTCTTTTATGAAACCACTTAGATTTCTGCCTCAATTCACACTATTCTCCCTCCGCTCCATTAAGAATAAGTATCCTATAAATATCTAATACATGAATCAATGTCTGTACATCCTTATCTTCAAGGCACAAGTCAAATGCTACTTCTTCCAAGGAGCCCTCCCTAGCCGCCCTCAGTGAACTTCACACCTAACTTAAGTGCCACTGAGAGAATGGGGAAGAAAAAAATGCCGAATGATACATCTTCAGTGCATTATTTCACTTAATTCTCACAGAGAAAGACAAAGTAACTTGCACAAAGTCAAACAGCTAGTAACTGATGAAGCTGAGATTCAAAATCAGAAGTGGCTGATCCCTTTTAAAAGCCCACTTCTTCCCACACCACCTTGTATCTTGGTACCCTGGTCTGCACATTTAATCAACAACTACCTAACACTGACAAAGAGCAAAGTGTTGGTATATGCTCTAAGAGCCCCATCAACCCATACAAATATAACAAACAAAACTGTCATGAAATAATGTTATCCGTACCACCTGCAGTGGACACTAATTTCTTCTATTCTCTTCTATTTCTCTTCTTAAAATAAAAGACTGGTCAGGGCTTCCCTGGTGGTGCAGTGGTTGCGCGTCCGCCTGCCGATGCAGGGGACACGGGTTCGTGCCCCGGTCCGGGAAGATCCCACATGCCGCGGA
>NC_041229.1:46140804-46145809 GCF_002837175.3 Physeter macrocephalus
GCTCCGCAAGGGGAGAGGCCACAACAGTGAGAGGCCCGCGTACCGCAAAAAAAAAAAAAAAAAAAAAAAAAATGCTGGTCAGTTCCCACTAATTTTACTTCACAACCACTCTTCAATAGCGACCCAGCTATCTTGTAATACAGATATTACAAGGCCAAATAAGATTGAGAATTTGTCCTCAAGAAGTATTTAATCTAGCTGGAGACATAATGGTAAAACACAAACTTTTCTTGACCCCCTTGCCCCCAGCCCACCTACTGGAATAGAAGGTGGGCTTCTATTGCTCATGTTCCTGTTGCTCCCCCGAATTACCCTATCAGGAAACATAACCAATAAATTATCTAGGCTGTAAATATGAAAAACATCAGGCCCTCAACAAACAGTTGTTGAATGAATGGATGAATGAATAAGTGAGGTACAATAAAAGTGCTATGGATTTTCAGAGGGAGAAATTACATACCATAAACTCTCTCCCCAAATACCTCATAATCCTCTAAGGGAAAGAACAATCTCTTTATATTACTGAATACATCAACAGCGCAATCATGTTTGTAGATATTCTATTAAAAAAAAAATTGAGGTACGGACTGGCCACAATTCATGTGGAAAAGCAGATAAACATGGATCTTGGCCAAAGAAAATCAAGGAAGACATTTACAGCTCCAATGATAAGTTTATTATCAGCCTTTACTCTAGATCCTTACTATTTAAACTGTGGCTCTTGGACCAGAAGTATTAATATTACCTGGGAGTTTGTTAGAAATGCAGAATCTCAGGCCCCACCCAGACCGACTGAATCAGAACTCCCAGTTTAACATTCTCCCCCAGTGGATTCCTAACACACATTAAAGTTTGAAAAGCATAAGTATATATGATACAAATGAAACTGGCTTCTGCAAGCTCAGAGAAAGTTACCATCTTCTCCTCTGTTATCTCTGTAATAAATAATCATACTTTTCAAGAAGTACTACAGATATGGTCATGACACACCTTCAGAATATTAGGGTATAAATCTAAATCATTACTCAATGAGAAGTAAGAATTGACCATCCACTGAACATTGGATGGAACTTTTAGAAAACATACCAAAAATAAATATACCTTTGCCTTCTTAGGACACAGGCTCTATCGCGCAAGAAAATAAGAGAATGAACTTCAATAGCCAAAGTGATAAATATTTAATACCAAGGGTGAGATTATTGAAAAAAAAAAAAGATGCTGGTGAGAACATTTAAGAACAAACTTCTTTAACAATCTCCGTGATACAAACACGTATTTCCAAATATTCTCTATTTAAAACTCCAAACTTAGATTGCCCTACAGGTAAAGCTGTGTAATGAAGGACCTACCTGACATTAAGTCAGATCTCCTAAACATTTTTCACTGACTCAAAGACTGGAACCACCCTTTAAAACACCAAGCAAAATCTCAACCAGGAGACCACTTTGTGAACTTGCAAAAACACTTGCAAAACCCTCAAGCTACAATCCTCTCATCCCAAACTGAGACAAGATCTGAGGCCACAGGGACTTGATGTCCAATATGCCCTTAAAAAAAAAAAAAAAAAATTGGGGAGGAGGGTGCCCAAACAGGGGGAATTAGATGAGGAATGATTGCAGGCCATTTCTCATCGCCTCGCTGACCTACAACACCTCTCCACAAGGCAGGAGGGAGGGAAAATAACGCAGGTCTCTGAACTCACAACTTTAAGGGCCCCAAACTTAATCCTGAAGTTGGGAACCCATCTTCTCCCGAACAGGCATTCAGATGACAGCTCAACTTCTAATTCCCCTCCCCCTTCTCCCGCCCCCCGTAGGATCTGGGATATCCGCCCCTCGCGATCTCCCCCCATGCCACCCACCGCCGCCAAAAATACCCTGACCCCTCCCAATGAGAAATAGACACAGGGCGAGTGCCCCGGGCCCCTGCGGAGCACGACTGCACGCCCTGGCCCATTCTCCACACTAAACTCGCTCTGGGGGAGAAGCTGATGGGTCTCACCAAGTACAGGGGGGCATAGATCTTCAGGGACTCCTCCAGGGCGCCCCTGGTGATCTGCACGAAGGAGACCCCGCAGGAAGGGTGCCAAGTGTGGCCGATCTCGTAGCAGTTATGAGGGATGGACTTGCTGAGGGCCGCCATGACGAGGAGAAGCGCGCAGGGGCCGGGAGGGGGTGAGCCGAAGCTCGGCAGGGAGGAAGAGGGGCGGGCAGCGAGCGCCCAACCACCGCGGGCTCTCAGGGCGTGCCGGGGGTAGGTGCGGAATAGAGGGGAAAGCTCACGCGAGCGGGGTTACTCTGGGCCAAAGTCCTCCGAGGTTGAGCGCTTGGCGCACCGCAGCTCGAGGGGGCGGGGCGCGCATCAGGGAGGCGGGGAGAGGCGGAGCGTGCGCGCTCCCTCAAGCGGCCTCGGCCCGGGGCGCGCGCTCGCCTCTCGGAGCCCGGCTCAGCGCGGGGAACAGATGGAGGGAGAGCGCAGCTTGGGGACGCGCCCGCCACCCCCTCCTTTAGGTCCGCGCCGACGCGAGCGCGCCGAGAAAGATGTGCAAAGATAGGTGACTTGCGTAACATTGGACTCCAGTCTCTGTCCTCTAAAAGCCCAACCAAGTAGAACTGAGGGCAGTGGAAGAAAGGGATTAAATGTCTTTGTTGGGAGCTGGTGGAGGAAGACGATTGCCAGAGGAGAGCCTGGACAACCATCCTCCTCAGAACTGCCTGCTCTGCTACCCTAGAGTGCCAGGTAATAAATAGCTAAGGCTGCCTGCTGGTTGGGACGGCACTGCTCCCAATTTCTGGGCTTTCTAAGCTCTGCAGTGCCTGAGAAGGCTTGAAAAATCTGTTAGCTGTGTTCTTGCACTTCCTGTATGGGGAAAGGACAGTAGTAGGTCGTCCTCTCCAAACCCTGGGCCACTGAGCAGTCCTGTCTACAGCATACATCACAGGTGCTCACCAGCCAAATATGTAAACCAGCAAGGACTCACATGCCCCAGGCTCAGAAAGCCAGACTCTGAGAGGAGGTGTTTGCAGCAAAGTAAAGGTTTATTGCAGGGCGCCAAGCAAGAGGATGGGAGACAAGCCTCAGATCCACTCCCACTTGGTCTTTGAGTTAGGGGTTTCTTAAAAAGGAAAAACAAAGAGGCTAGGATTAATCATCATCTCGTGACATTTCTTAATCATAGTTTCAGGAGTCAGAGGATGTCTCCAATTCTCAGGCCAGGTGGTCCATGGCTTCGGGGTCTGTGAGCTCATCTTGCCCTGGAGAAAGAACCTGAGTTTGTACACTAAATAATGATGATATCTATAATAGCAGTTTTAGTACATTAATGATGTTATCACAACAGCAGTTTTAGTCATCTGACTAGTTGATTAGTGTTCAGTTACCACAGGATTGAGGTCAGGGGGGAAAAGAAAGGAAATTAAATTTTAGATAGATTAATCATAAACTCAGTAGGGGAACTCAGTCTTAGGGGGACTTGGCTTCAAATAGTACACATAGTAGAGGCAGCAGTGGTCTTAGAACTCATACCTGGCTAGAGAGCTTGGCCAACAATTGGCATGATAAGGAACCTGTGCGGCCTATGAGTCTTATAACCCCACTAAATATCAGTTTCCTCACCTATAAATATCTTTCCAGTTTCCTTGGAATTACAAATTCTAAAGTTTCTTAAAGCAAGAACTTGCCATTAGACTGTTTAATATTACTTTTATGTACAACCTTTAGAAGAATCCCATTCATTCATTCTACAAATATTTACTGAGCACATATTATTTTCAGGCACTGTTCTAAGCTCTGTAGATTCAGATGTGAACAAGAGAGAGACAAGGTTTCCACCCACCTCTCCTCTCCTTCTCCTCTTCCTAGTGCCACAGAGCTGGAGCCAGAGCTGCCAATGCAGCCCCAGGCACTATGGCTTCTGGAGTTACAGTGAATGATGAAGTCATCAAAGTTTTTAATGATAGGAAAATAAGGAAATCTTCTACACAAAAGAAGATAAAAAGGAAAGAAAGAAAGGAAGGAGGGAAGAAAGAAGGTCTCTTCTGTTTAAATGATGAGAAAGGACAAATAATTGTAGAGGAAGCAAAGCAGATCTTGGCAAATGACACTGGTGATACCATAGAGGATCCCTACACATCGTGTGTGAAGTTGCTACCTCTGAATGATTGCCAGTTTGCTCTGTGTGATGCCACATACAAAACATGAGTCTAAGAAAGAAGACCTAGTATTGATATTTATATTCTGGGCTTCTAAGAGTGCACCTTTAAAAAGCAAGATGATTTATGCTAGCTCCAAATATGCCATTAAAAAGAAATTTACATATATTAAACACAAGTGGCATGTGAATGGCATGGATGAGATTAAGGAGCATTCGTCACCTGAAGAGAAATTGGGAGACAATGTAGTAGTCTCACTTGATGGAAAACCCTTACTTATAAAATGACAGTCAAATGTCATCTGGGTGTTAGGAGCTTCCACTTCTGCAGCTCAGTCAATTGGAATAGTGTTGGATTTTGTTTTGGTTTTTCCCCTTCCCCAATGGGCCCTTTCTAAACAATGAATGAAGGAAATATCATTCATTTAAGCAGCCTATCAGTGATTGCCATTAGACTATTTAATACTATTACTTTTATGTACAACCCAAGGAATGCTTTCCCATCATATTTTAGACAAAACAACTAGTTATATGAAAACTTAGTTATAAGAAAACTAAACAAGACAATATGAGATAGGTGTAATAAAAATATAACATAGTATAAACTAAATAAGATAATAAAAGAGGAGTACTCAGATTGATAGCCCAGAAGAACAGTGGTAAAAAGATAGAAGTTTATCCCTCTGGGGACTTCTCTGGTGGCGCAGTGGTTGAGAATCTGCCTGTCAATTCAGGGGACACGGGTTCGAGCCCTGGTCCATGAAGATCCCACATGCCGTGGAGCTCTAGAGCCCACGAGCCACAACTACTGAGACTGCGTGCCAGAGCCCACAAAGCCCACGCACCTAGAGCCCA